>NW_020799097.1:85611917-85661045 GCF_003259725.1 Athene cunicularia
CCCCCCCCGCAAATGCTCCATAAACACCTTATATAAAATAAAACCATCTATAAAAAAATTTCCCATTTCCCCACTATGATCTTCTAAAAAATCAAACCAGTGAAGGTAACTTCTAAAAAAATTTCAGTGTTTAGCCAATATTCATTCTAAAGATATTAATGTATTTGTTCAGTTCTGAAAATCTTAGACACACAAAATCAGTCCTTAGAGAATTCTATAACGAGTGATGAATTTCCTGTTAAACTGGCTCAAAAGTTGCCTAGAATTGAATACCAGCATTCTACCACAATAGGTTGTTTAAGAAAACACAAAATAACAGAAAAAATATCCCCTTCAAGAGTCATTTAGGCCAAATGATTAAACATAGCTTCTCGTACTCATACCTTCCTGTAGAATTCAAACATGAGTTATTTGCAGTTACTTAACTGCTAATATGATTTACCTTGTTATTTATACTGTCATCTATATTGTTACCAAGAAGCAAAAGTTATGCGGTCATCCTAAAATTCCTAAGCCTAATGAAGTATATACCTATATTCAAACTAGGAAAATGATGTTGCTATCATATAAACATTTTTGGAAAATGAAAGCATTCTAATACTTGCTCTTTATAAGAGATGCTGAAATTTAAGTTACTGCTATTGAATATATATTTTTTTTAAGTATAGAAAACATTTACAATCTATTTCTATATGAGAATTTGGATGCAACCAATTTATATACTGAAAGCTACAGAGACCACAGGATTTTAAAGAACAAGTATTTCCAAAGGGACATAAAAATTCTCATAAAAATACTGGTTAATTGAATTCTGTTGCCTAGCATTCTTACAGTACTTAAACCTTTTGAAAACACATTAAAACTACCAAATTAAAAGAAGAGTGGTACCAACGAGGCATAGTTTTTAGCCAAATGCCTGCTGCTGCTTTTATTACATTTCATATTTCATTAATGACTGGATAAAAAAACTTGTATTATTGCAGCAGCTTGGTAATTAGAACTGACGTGGTAGCCTGTTGCTCACACATCACATATGACTAACATCAGTATACATTTTAGCTTTCTCACCTTGTCAATCATTTTACGGGCTTCTATTTCTTCAGAATTGGGATTTTCCAACTCAATAGTGTAAGTACCTTTGTCACTCTGGTCATCCTCATTGTCCTTTTGAGTAGCAGCAGAAATATGTTGACTTTTCAACTTTTTGTCCATCTCCTGGTTCTGACTAGGCCTATGACCAAGGCTTCCTGAACTCCTTAACAATGCAGCTTGTAACACAGGTAACGCAGCAGAGGGTTCTTCTGATTTTTGTTTTAGAAGTTTTGCATGAACACCATGTACTGCTCTGTGATGGGATGAGCTAGCTTGCAGAGACAAAGGGACGGCTTTCTCTCCTGATGTAGGTTTCACTCTTTCAGCTCGTGCATGAGGTGTTGGAGACGGAGATTCTGGGCACAGAGCTCCTACATTTTGAGAAAAAGAGTAAGAACGTCTCTTTCGAGGATGGTCTTCATCAAAAAACTCAATCATAAAAGCCGTCTGACTCAAACCAGCTTGCTCTTGCTGCTTTTCTGTGGAATGGACTTTCTGGTGTGACTTTTTCAGCTCTGTATGATGATGCCTTAAGTGTTCCTCAAGTGCTGCCCGCTTACTGTAATGCCGGTGTGCACCAGCATTTTCTGAATCACTTTGTGTACCATCATCATGCTTATTCCCTACAAAGAAAGCAAAAGAATATATAGCACAATGAAACAAACACAAAAAACTCCCAATCCAACACATATAAAAGAAACTGGCAAACAAAGAAGGAATTTCAAATTGATTTTCTGTATAGACTCCAATAGCTTTCAGTACCTGGCTCTTCAAATTTTGTACAGCTCCTGGTAATGCATTCAACTTGCTACGAGTCAAACAATGAACCGCTTTATAAGCTGATCAGTAACAGTAGTGGATTTGAATTATCCTTTTCATCAATATGCTCATCTATGAATATTTATCAGTGATTTACAAAAGCTGGTATTTTACCACCTGTATTATAGCATGATTCCATATTCATTTTGTTACACATGACTACTAAAACATTCTAGGCAGGGTTAAGAGGAAAAAGAAAACCCTAAACTAGTCCTTCCAGTAGCTGAAAATACCCACTGAGAGCTATAGTTCATATTGCTGGATTCCTCACACATTTACAACAGTTTATCGTGAGAAATGTATACTGAAAACTGTAATGAATTCTTATTATTCTTTGAAGAAGTACAGTGAGTTTTTCCATCATCCACTCCCTTCAGCATCAGATTTATGCATGTAAAATATTTATTACTTATTATTCCACAAAGTACTTTGAGATCTATGAATAAGGATTACATATTTAATAAATCATATATATGCCTATAAATATACTTTGCAGTGATACCTGAAAATGCACAGAACACTGGATACTCATACACAGTAAGTCACATTTAACACAAAGCAACTTTAAGTACAATGAAAGTGTCTAGACTTTTAAGTTTTAGCTCAGTTTCTGGGAAGGAACAGTTTTAACTTCTTTGAACTTTTTGATCAAGTCTTACTCATGCATACATGGAATGCATAATTTACATTTTTTTTTTTTTAACCTAAAAATGTACGGTAGGCTGGATACTCATACATAGTAAGTCACATTTAACACAGAGCAACTTCATGTACAATGAAAGTGTCTACACTTTTAAGTTTTAGCTCAATTACTGGGAAGGAACAGTTTTATCTTTGAATTCTTTTGGATCAAGTCTTTTTTTTATTCTCAAGAGGATAGCTTTATTAAAGTTTTCTCACTTAAGTAGTTAGGATATGTAGCTACTATTTAAAAAGTAATCAAATACTGGGAAACCTTACTTATCAGACTAATAGCACTTAATACACAGCTGAAAACCCAACTTACATTTCTGTTTTCTACTTATTTGTACAGTGCCTAAGAAAATGATGTGATGGTTCTTATACTTTAGAACAATAACAATAAATATCAACACCACAGTGAAAGCCATATAATTTTATCAGCATGACTTCAGTACAGAACTCAGTATAGTAAGAAAAAGATGAGAAGAAAAAAGTTGTCATTTTTAAAAATAAACTTTCAAAGAGGTTAGGTATATTCTCTACCTTTATGATTTGAAAAAGTGCAAGTAATGAGTGAGAATACAAACAGATCACAGAATATTACAAAATTCAGATATTTATTATGGCCATATGTACCACATAACTTACACATCTTTCAGATGAAAATTTATCAAACTTTGAGGAGTTTCTGCCAGGCAAAGGCTAAGGCCTTGTAAACAAAGCCCTTCCTATTTAGCAAAGCGACATGGCTAATATTTTTTAAAATGTTCATTAATATAATACAGTATCATTAGCACCAAAGGATGCTCTGTGATATGCTTTAGAAGGAATGTGATACTATTTTATTAATGTTAGCACACTGATATCATTCTGTTTTCAAAATTGTATTTTTTTAGCTTAATTTGCAAGTGTCAGCCTTAAAAAGCAGACTTTTGATTAGTAAGACAAAGCACATTGTACCCAGTTCCAGATGGTTTAAGAGCTACACATAATGTTAAAGAACCAAGAAAAATGGGAATTGCAGGGTTAACCAACTGAAAATAAAACCAGAAAGTAAGAGAGACTTGAAAGACTTGTTCAGAAATTTTAATTCTGAAAGTTTGAATGTCACTGGAATCTTCACCTGAACATCAAAATGACTCTATTCTGCTAAATGGCATCCAAAAGAAAGTACACTTACCACACTTAACATTGATTTAATTTTATTTGAAGTGTCACTGTCTGCAGTAAATGAACATGTGTAATTACCTGGAACTCCATTCAACAGCAATCTTAGTATAATAATTCTGCAATCTTAGTATAAAAATTAAAGCTCCTAGTCTATTTCTGATTCCTGACTCAAACTTGACTCCATCATACATGATCGATTTAAGCAGAGTAACTATATGATGTATTCTTTGCTATAAATGATTTTCTTGGAGCACATGAATATTCACAGAACATATGCTATTGGAAGAGTTTCTAAAAGCATAAATTGAACTTCAGAGCTTTGATTCTAAAAGCAGCATTTTAAAGTAATGCATGGGAAAAAGTGAAATATAGAAAATTTAACTAAGGTTTGGGTTTTCTCCTTTTCCCTTTCAAGACCAATGTTTCAAATACCTGATATTTTCAGCTCTCCTAGAATATCTCCACTTAGTATACTTCTTGTGAGATGATTCAGGATTTGGTTTCCTATCCTCTTTTTAAGACATAATACTGCAATAAAATTTGCCAGCACAGATCCTTGCGCGCATGTGGAGTATCTGTGATTTCAACTGAACTCCGCAGGGGCTCAGGGATCCACTCACTGGATGTTGGTGAGGCATTGTTGCTTTCAGAAACAAGCATAGCCGGAATTATTCACTTTACCTTTCAGTCGCTTCAAGTACACTGGAACATCACTCTTAATACTTTTGGAATCCTCTTCTGTTGGTTCCCATATCATTCTAGGGGGATTGTTTTGTGCTAGCCAATCTGCTACTTTGCTCTCTGCAGCCATCATGACCGTTTGAAGCCCAGGCAGGTCCTGACCACTGGAGGAAGAAGGTTTTTTTGACTTGTGACGCTGTTCCGATGTGAATTTTGTCACGTGATCTTTGATCGTTACTTTTCCTGGAGTGTTGTCATCAAATTCAATGGTAAAGGAAGCATGCCCCGCACCTGCTGCATGGGAGCTTTGGGTGTCTTTTGTTGGAATTTCATGAATAGTGCTCTCTGCTACCTGTGAAGGTTGCTGGAATTCTTTTGTGGGGATTTCAAAATAACTTGGCTCTCTACAGAAAGGATAAAGTTCTTCACTTGCAGCTGCAGATTGCTCCTCAGCTTGCTTGACATCAGTGCTGCATCCTATTAAGAAAAAGAAAAAATAGATTTCACAATACTTGGGAACTTCAGGTTCTTCAAGAAGTTTCTGAACTCCTGTTAAGGTCACTTGAGTAATTTCTGGAATAAACAGTAAGATTGTGGAGAAGACTGAGCAAAGTAGTTCTGGAAAAATAATTCCAGAATTACATATAAAAAGTATTACTGAAAAGACAGCATGAGCTTTGGCTGTAAGGAATGTAAAGTGGCAAAAAGCTCACTCAGAATTTGTCAAAGGAAATTTGCATTCCAAAGAATTGTAAATGATGTAAAGCTCAGATGAGATATTAGCACATGGAAAACAGGTAAAGCACATTAGAGAAATAGTTGAGATGATCATTATTGCAATTTCAATCTATGAAAAAAACATAAAAACAAGGTGCCCCTAAAACAAGTGCTAATGATCTGGCTTTCATCTCCTGCAGTGGATACCAAATATAATTGTATTTAGTGAAATTATTTGGAAAAACAATTCACTCATTAATACTGGCTTGAAAAGTTTAACACTGATAAGCATTGGAAAGTGATCTGGAATTGAAACACTTTATGCTTCTACAAAAGATAAAAACAAAGAATCAAGCTAAATCCTACTGCCATCTGCTCTTATTTTACTTGTTTCTGTAATTTGTAGATGAACAGAAAAAGTAACAATAGCTGGGAGCATGGAGAATGTTACCAAATGATGGTCTAACCACGTCAGAGAACCCAGAATGTGGAAGAAGCACAGGGTAGTAACTGAATGTCCCACTGAGTAGCCTGAATGAAGGTTAAAGCTTCTTGTGGTGGCAGCAAAGCTATCAATGTGCCTTTAAGAACACAAACCTTCTGGTTGCTTTTCATGAACTAGTAAGCTAGCCAAAATATCTGGAGCAGAGATGTGCTATAAGCAACAGATGCTCAAGATGTTAGCAGCAATGGCAAGTTACATTCCAGCAAAAGAATTCTGACTAGTTCCTATGTGATTTATCACGAAACACGTTAAGATGCTTAAGAAATAATTTTAGGTTGCCAAGTAAAGGAATAGGAATGCAATTAATAGATTTCTGGGGCTAAAAGTAGCCATAATATACCAGCTGAGACAGTTAACATTTGTGTATGAAACGACTATGAAATAAAGTAGCAATAGAAACATTTATACTGGTTAGGAGTTTAAAGGGTAAAGGATGCAGGATGGCATAATGTGCCTACACTGATCTTCTCAAACACATGCTTCTTGTGAAGATTTAGGAAAAGGTTAAAAATTAAAAAATAAAAAAGGATGGTAATTTGATACCATGAAATAGAACTAATTGAGGGTCAGTGTAATAGCTGGAAAAGTCAAAAAAAGAATGATGTTATGGAGTGATACAAAAATAGTACACATTCTTTATTATTGCCATGCTTGGACATCAAAAGGTATACAATAATTCTGATGCAGGTAACACAGCTGTTTTAATTTATTTTATCTAAAAGTAGCTGTTGCAAGCACAAAAAATGTCCAGAATTCAGACAGTTTGTATATTGTGCTGCTGCATTACAGGATTACCCTAGCTCATGCTTTTCACTTGCACTGTCAGCTACCTCATCTCTGTGGGGTAGTTTTCAGGCACTACAACAGCAACTCACTACTCCCCTCCTTGGGAAACAGAATGCATTTTTTAGTGCCCTTCCTGAAAACACTTATGCCATCATACAAACAATATAGAATGAATCTATTTTACTGATGCAAAGGTCATTAGAAGAGCTTCTATGAGTAAACAGAAAATGTACAGAAATAAACAGAACTCACACTTTGCAGCCACTAGATTTTAGGTAAACTGCCATTATTCAGTTTGTTTCATCCAGCTAACAAACTGGAACGAATCAAGCTCCAGTAGGATCAAATCTAGAGCCAAGATCCTTACAGTATGCAACACTGTCACTGAACAGGAAAGTAATCCACCAGGGAGACAATTCATATGTACCTTATTTTTTTTTTTGCTACGGTTCTATTCAGAGGTTCAAGTCTACAATTTCATGCAATTCCTGTAACCAATAATTACTCAAGATAGAGTGTTCAGTGCTCCTCCAAAAGATAACTGGCTAATACAGTATATTTTGAGAAATATTTCTACTCTCGGGCCAGGCAATTGCAAGCTACTGACCACACCATAAACAGTATTTTTTAGCAAATAATAAATCATTCATTACCATCTTTTGAAAATTATAAGATTGTAGCCAAACTGCATCAGACGTATGATAGGCTTAGGATGAGGGGATCTATAACCCCTTCTCAGCATTGATGGACAACTTCATAAAAAAACTTCCCTGTGAAACTTGCCTGAACCAAAATTAACACTTGAAATCAACTGTTTATACCTTAATATGCATAGCTTTTGATTCTAATATTTTTGATTAACCAGATGTGGTTTGAATCTAAATTATGACAATGAGTTTAATCAAAAGAAGTGACAAACTGAACTAAATTGTAAATTTTTCTAAACCAGAAAACTTCTTAGAAATGATATAACAAAAAATACCTGAAGTAAAAAGTTAATTTGAATTACTTTAAAATCCTATTTTCAGCCTGAAGTACTTGCAATTTTACAAAAAATACCTCAGAATTGATTAGAGTAAGGAATTGCAAACAATGATGAAACAAAAAATTAATACAGATCCTGATCTGAACCAGCCTTCAGAACTTTTTACCCAAATTCTAAATGAAAGTCCTTATAGTTTTCTAAATATTACAAACAGTGATCGATAAAATAGCCTTACCTTTGAAATCCTATTATATAAAGTCATCTGCCAAGATGAAGGAAATTCTATATCAGACTAAACAGAGATATCTTTGAGAGAAAACCCTCAAGCAAATACTGAAGATAGTGGTCATCACAGCTCTATAATTTTTGAGCCGAACAAGCATAATATCTGTACAGCAAAAAAGGCAATTGTGTGGAATTGAAAGCATGTTTTGAGAAAACGAGGTGATAGACAGGTTATAAACTGCAATCTCCTCAGGGACTGAAGATATTTCTCACTGGCAAGAGTGAAAGGAAAGGGGCAGAAAGAACCGGGGTATCTGTAAAGGAGGTCTCATTCTGCAAAGGTCTAGAGCTACAAAAGACAACTATGCAACAGTTTCTACATGGCAAGTAAGAAAGCAGTAACTAGCTGCTACACAGGTGTGAGACTATTATGAGTCTAGGAGAGGCTAAGAGGGAAACTATGTAATATCTGGGAAACCACAGACTTAACCAAATGTAGATTATGGGAGATTCTCTACTAGAATAATCTGAGATGATCATCAGAAAAGCAACATTCACTTTGTGACATTAGCAGAACTGATTGCACTTTCTAGGACTTAGAACTTTTTGGGTTTTGTAAGTTCTATTCCTTAAGTTAGACACACATAGTCAGAATCTTAAAATTTTACTTGCCAACCTGGACAAGAAATGTCATAGGTGTTCCGTGCTATCCAACACAAGCTACCAGATATGCAAGAAATTGGCTGATGATGATATATTATCATCTGCAGTGATAGAATGAAACCTCAGAAAATATTCTGCAGTCTTCAGTTTTAGAAATTTTTTTTCCTGCCTTAAAAACACAATTTTCAGAATAAACCTTGTAAAAGAAAATAGTGTGGTATTTACAAAGCACTTCTTGAAAAAACATCTTAAACCTGGAGCAAAATATTTATTTGCAGAAGGTATAAGAAGCAGTCAAAATATCATATTTACACAACGCTTTAAAATATTTTCATATGTTAGCCTTATATTTGGTACTGTGCAATGTATGTTTAATGAAAAGAAGCTGATGTTAGCACTTTCAAATGCTTAACAGAACTTCTTTTTTTTTTCCTTTCTCTTTCTCTCTACATTACCATTTTTATTTCCCACTTAACTTTTAGGTTCTTTTTTGCTTTATGGCTGAGGCATATTTTTCATGTGTTATTTAAAGACAACACTGCAAAAAATACATTTAATGATTTACCTAGTATTAAATAAGATAATGTTTGTCTTAATGTTGTCATAACCTGTCTTATGAAATAAGATCAAAATTGCACTCTTTAAATAAAAATGTAAAATAGTATTGTACAAAAATCCCCACCTCTCATAATAAATTATTTAACTGCATGCTTAAGAGGAGTTAAAGTGAAAAAAGTGTAAAATTAATCTTACCTAAACACAATGCCATGATGGCCCTAAAAAGTTTTATAAGTTCTCTGTGACATACTGTGCACATTTGCTGCCATAGCTTTGCAAACCAAGTCTTAGATATGCAGCACTTGCATGTATTCCAGGCCAAAACTCAGCAAAATTGTAGAGCAAACTTCTAGGAACTTTAATGTTAATACATGTGTGTCCATCTCCTACACAGACTAATTACACTGGTATTTCTAAGATAATTGTCAGCCTGTCTTACCTTAAAATGACACTGTTTCTTAAACATTAAGGAACATTTAATCTGATATACTTAAACAATGCTGGAAATAAAAAATACTTCATGCCAAATGGAAAAAAATCATCACTTCAGATTCTTAAACCCCGTTTAAAAATTGACTTTTGTCTTTTCTTCGATTTCTGGTAAAGGCATTAAAGATGTGAAATTCTACAACTACTTTTGAGATCAGTGGAGAACACCTGTTTTGCTTTTGCAGGAAGTGAGAGTGTAACACATGGCAATAATAATAATTACACACCTGGTAAACTTGCCAATAACATATAAGTTTAACAGCTGCAGCATAGATAAAATCACACCATAGGTGTACATGCAACTGCTCATTTTAATACGGACTAGTAGATCTACAGATCACTAAATAAGAGCAAAGTGCATGTCTGAAAAAAGCAGAAAGGTTTTTTTCTTTTTAAAGTTTTCAGGGCTATTCCATTCTGTTTGTAAATAATTTCCACTAGTGAGTTTCCATTGTGATAGAAAGACAGTAATGTTGAAATAATCTTATTAACTTGAGACTGTAAAGATTAATTGTCCATAGTTGGCTTAGCAGAAACAAATCTCCCAATTCAATCTCCTCATTAAACCTTGCCCCATCTGTTATAATTCATGCCTTTTCTATTCAGTGAATAATCATGTACAAAATCATTAAAGCATGAAGCAGATTCTTCATAGGATTATTTTTTTAAATGATATCAGGCTTTATTAGTTTGAGTTACTGAACAAAAAGTTTAAGAACTCACATACATGAAATCACCTGTAATGTACTTACTCTTAGGCAGTTTATATTAAGAAGCATGTTCCAAAACAATGTTTGAAATACTTCATACAATTTAGTCCATGAAACAAAATATAACTGCATCAATCTTGAATGTTTTTTGTTAAAGCTCATTTTTATTGAAAAAATATCCAAACATGATAGTCTTGTGAAGTTTCCAATTTCCTTTCATTAAAGTGTTTCTTTATATTAATTTCAAATCATCATATTCACCTACGTTATAAAACCTAAATGCATGAAAAAAATACTAACTTCTTGAAAATTAACTTGACATTTTCATGGAATGTAATTGTAGGCCAAATTGTAGGCTTGTTTTTATTTTATAATGTATGAAAACATTAGGATATTTTTTTACACACTTCTACAGACATAGTTAATGTTCTGAGATTGAGGAAATGTGTCCATAGAGGCAAATGTCAACTCTTATCTGGTCTATCTTTTCAGGCTCTCTGCCAACACTACTAAAAAACATCTACAACAGTCAAAAAACAGACTAGTAAAACATACAACTACTGTTTACTCAGAGATTAAGTGATCAAGAAAAATAAATCACTTGTCTATACAAGCGATTTAGTTTCACATTGTCCCAAAATAAATTGTTTTACAAAAATGTCAGGTTTTGGTTTTTTTTCCCAGCACTGTTTTCCTGTAATGTTTCACATGAGCTTTTGTTTAGTATGTGCTTATTCAAACTGAATTCCACTCATCTTTCAGTATAAGGAAATAGAAGCTATTCCTACACTCTACTTAGATTAATTCTATTGATAGGATATAAATTCATCATTAAACAACATATACAAAAGGAATTTTTAACATATGTTGTACACTTTTTAAAAAATAAATATGTATTTGCCAAGAAGGCTCCAGGCCCAAATTTAATTTTTATTTCTAGCATATATATATGGAAATCAAACAAAATCAGTTAACACCGTAGAAGATATTAGTCCATTTTCTCTATTCATTGTTTACCTTACGGTGAATTCACTAAGGCAAAGCATGTCAAAAATATTCATTCCCATTACTGAAGTTGTGTCTAGAACAAACTTATTTTTGTCTACTACTGAAGTTGGAATCTTATTTTTCTTTGAACTCAGGAACTAAGACAGCACTGATCACTTGCTGAAAAAATCTCTTGATAAATAAATACAAGATGAAATATAGCTTCTGAAAAAGTGATTCAAAATTATAAAAAATAAGAATAGGCATGCGACTAAATAGAAGCTGGAATCTTGTGTCATACCTTGTTAATGGCATGACATCAAAACCACAGTTTTCAGGATGCTACTTTTAATAAAATCCTACATTTAATGAGGGCAAATAACAGTGCATGTTTTTTAAATTTAGACACTACAGATAGATACATGTGAGCATAAAAAGCTTGATGAATTCTTTTTTTTTGTCATATTAGTTTGCTACAGACATTGGTATCTAAGCAATAAAACCACAGATACTAGAGACATTACTATCCCTGTTTTAGTATATAGAGCAAGATACAGAGCCACAGGTTTCATAGCTGATAGTTAATGCTTTCTGTAATCTGAAAAGCATTGAGAATCATGTGGCTAGGAAGTATATCAATGGCATGACTCAATGGCAAGGACTTAACTCTTTTTCTTTGTAACTGTTATACACACTTTTCCTTTTTGTTGAGAAAAATGGAAGTGGAACATCTATCAGTCATTGTATCATTATTATTGCCATTAGGAATGCTTTACAATGTTTGAAGAACATATTTCTAGACAAGATTTGAACTGTATAGCTATAGATTACTAATGCAGGATATTAAACCTGTAGTTAAAAAGCCTCCATAGGAGCACACAATAGCCATACTCATAATGCATACAGTAGGTAAGTTTTTCAACAAAAAAACCAACTAAATAAGAAAGTGTTCTGTAACTGTACTGCATTATAATGCAGTTCTTTTATATGAGACAAAGTTAAGTTGTACAAAAACTGTCACTAATTTAAATGTTTTCACCTGATTTATTTCTACTAGTCCAAATTTAAAGGGACTTACTTTACTGTCTGAGTCATGACAAACAGACTAATATGAAGAAGGTTATGAAAGGCTATGATAAAAAGTTAACTCCAAAGACGTTGACTTTATTAGACTGAAGTGTAAGTATAGCTGATTTTACATGTTTGTAGAGTTTACTCCCATTCTTGCAAAATAGGATTCAGATAACCAAGGCAACTACTATTACAGGAATAGAGAAATTCCCACCTCAGTTAAATATTTTAAAAAACTGCAAACTTAAAACCGTTGGGCCTTAAACGCATGTCTAAACACCTAAACAAAAATGGTTGAATTCTGTCCTAACTTTAGTAACTTTTAAGGTTATTGTCTTTATTAGAATAGCACTCACTTTATATGCCTGGTGATAGATTTGGTAGCCTAATTATAGACACTGAGATTTAAGTTTTGGCAATATATACTATGTAGAGACAAGCCAACTAAAAAAAAAAAATCTGTATTATGTGGAAAGAAACATTACCAGTTTAACTTTAGACTATGCAAATCTTTGCTGTAAGAACCATGAAAAGCAATTCCTACTAATGCAGCATTATTGAATTACAGGAGAAAACATTAGCATAGATCACCTTATATGCTGAAAGTCAAATACACAAATAATGCAGCACCATTTATTTTCAGAAACTGTTTTGATAAAATATCCCTATGCAATCTCTAATTTCAAGCACATAAAATGACAGATATGGATTAAATTGATAGATAAGACACACTGGTTCAGGTAATATTATTTTCTATATTTATTGATAACAAATTGTATTATATACTAGAAACCTGATACAGTATATGTGAAATTGGTCTCTAGAAATGCAGTTTCTCACAGAAAAAAACCTAATTTTAATAGGCTTTCATCTATGCAAACTGTCTATGAAACTTCCAAACATCAATATTTGTTTAGTTCCCCAGTTAAGAATACCTGCACTTTACTAAAGAGAAAAAAACCCACAAAAATAGAGACAACAAACTTACCTGAAGCCCCCGTCTCATGCATTTTTTCTTCATGCTTGCTATCTGGCTTACAACCACTTTTTTCATCAGCTTCATCATCACCCCACCAGGCTGGCTGTCCATACAAAGGTGTTCCACGAGGCATAGCAGAAAGATCTATAAATTCAGCCCAAAGCAGAGGAAATTATTTTTCTGCTTAGTTATGATATTTAGGTTAAAATAACATGTAGAGTGAGTTGTTTGCTGGGATCGTTCCTCCTGGAAGCTGAAGTGAATTGGTTGCACGCATTTGCCTAAATACAAAATAAACTTGGTGGCTGGATAACTGATCCGGGTTCTAACTATAAAAGCTTACTAATGACTTGATCAAAACTTTTGGCACAAATGATTATGCAAAGGCAGCTGACATCGCTTATTGTTACCCTGATGTATCTGTAAACATTATTTTCTGCTTTTAGTTTGAAGTCATCAGCATAGCAGAACATTCCTAAAAGCTGTCTGTTGCTATTTCTGTGAGAAGATTCTCACTTTTATCCACATTGACCTTTCAATGAAATCTGAACTCACTGCATGAAAAACTGATCAAATTTTGCAATGTTGCCAAGGTTCCAAATTGCTGACAGCTACTACAGAGTGCTAAAAGCTACCTTGTGCAAAACATTACTGGGCACAACCTTTTTTTTTTTTTTTTTTTTCTTAAAAAAGGTAATAGTTACAATGCAATTATAAAATGTTATTTTTTATATAGGATGTATAGATGATTAAACACATTTAAATTTAAAGATTGAATTAAAAAAGAAAAACCATAATTAAGATTTCTACCTTGATGATAAAGTCATTGGATTAGTTTTGACCTGATTTCTTGATCTCTTAGCTATTCCACTATCATACAGACGTTCTGAAGATACTTTAAACAGTCTTTATATAAAATAACATGATCTGTTCAAATCCACCCCAGTCTGTTACTTTGCCCATCATGAATTTCAACATTTTTATTCAATGTTTTATTCACTGCCATTCCAAAGATGATACATAATTTCATTGCCATGCCAGAAGTGTCAATATGATTTGAAGATACTAAGTACTACTTTTTTTAAACAGCATTACACTTTATTCAATACTGAAGTGTTTTTAAAAACTGATGCTTGTGCATTGAATTAGCAATAGTAAACAGCTATGCATATATACAGCAACAGTGAGACAATGAATCCCCAAAAAGCTTCTAAGACTTGCACTCAAATATAAATCCCTATCACTTTCTTATTTTTAGAAGAGTGAAAAGAAAAATGGAGATGAGGATAAAAAACCTGCTAGTTTATGAAAAATTGAGAGGACCCAAATGCTGAAAAACCATACTGAATGGGAAGACTGAAGTAATGGATAGGCTTTATGTAACCTTAAGAGGATGCTAGATCAACCAACAAAATAAACAGGTTAATTACTTATACCACATAATCCTAGATGTGGGGAAGAGAACTCTTTGAAGTGTGTCTTCCACAAGAACAGATTAAACCTAAACAAAATTGTACAGACCAAGTCAGCTCCATATTAATGAAGCAACAATAACCAATTCCTTTCTCACCACTATGACAGATTACATAAAAATGAAAGATGATGTAGAAATAAGACCAAAGCTAGTTTCTACAGATTTTTATACCACAATAGAACACTTAGGGTCTATCCTGATGCATCTAACAACGAATTCTAATATCTATAAAACAAACCAACAAAACACCTACCCGAATAAAAAATAATTTTTAAAAAAAGAGAACACTTGACAATGGTGGTGGTAAAAACTACAAACTGTTCCTGGACAAATGCTTTCAGTTAAACAGCAAAAAATAGCACGTTCCTGCCACAAATACTGAAAGTTTGTGATTTGGGGAAAGAGAAATGCAAAATCTGATAAATGTTGATTAAATGTCCTTTTAAAAGTTTTCTTAACATGTGGATGCTACAGTACAAAAGGCAGAAATTCAGTTATGAAAGTAATCAATCATACAAAGTAGGTTTAAAGTTTCACCTGTGGAGTTTTTATTATCTACAGAATTGCACAAGTATCCTACCAAAGCAAATGAACACCCTTTTCAAGTTTTTGTGCTTCTGCAGCAAAAATGAACCTTACCCACTGATTTCTCTTCAGTTTTCAGTCCTTCTGTAGATTTGTGGTGCACTTCAGCTGTGGAGTCTGTTACCTTGGACTCTGAGCATTTGGAGCTTGTTTGCTTCGATCCATCTGTCTCTGAAGATTTTTGGGACAACTGGAGCTGGCTTGTGAATTTTTCATGCTACATGATATTAAATAGAGGAAAAAAAACCCTCAAAGAGTGGAAAAAATCCCTATGTTACCACTAACTATACAATGACAGAAGACCACCTAGGAACTGCATGTTGTTACCTTAAGTGCTTCTTCAGGGACTCTCATCTCTCCCCTGACAACAGTAAAAAGATTATTATGTAGGAAATGCTAAGGAAAATACTGGAAAGATTTCTCAGATCACAAGAGGATTTTACAGAAAAGCAGAAGCTCTGCAGCCTATTCTGCCATTGGAGTGGTGACACTTCTACAAATATGTCACTGTTAGAACTAGCATGTACAATCATAACAAAGCAAATGCACAGTGCAATTATTTACTATTTGTAAATAGAACACTGAGTAGATATGTTGTAATAATACAAGTTCTCATATTTTTTCCCCCCTTTGGTGGTTTGCTGAATAATTACTTGTAATCTTCTCTACTTGTATAGACTCTCAGATGATAGAAATATTTGGGTATTTACCTCAAAAAAAAAGAAGTAATATTTCTTAAAGTTACACATTCCAATGAAATTGTAATTGGAGGATGAAGTTTCATACAGTGAAAAACAATTACATGTATTTTATCAATAGTTCTGATGAAGTTACAGTATGCTAAAGCCTGCCATTTTCTCTAATATAGGCATTTTTGTAGTAATGAAATAAATATTTCAAAGTTGCTTCTCAAATAATATGAGAATCTTTAATTTAACACAACCATACTTTTAACAGGAAAAACGTGTCCTGATACTGCCCATTTCTATGACAAGGATATCATATCCAAATCTCAATTTGTCTTCTAACTTCAGAGTGATGTATGTCTGTTCTGGAATCCTCACGTCATTCACAAATGTCTAAAGAAATAATGAGGACAGATAAAGATACTGTTAAATTCCAAAATAATAAAATGACAAATCACTTAAATAGTTTTATAAGAAAGTTTTCAGCACTGAAAATTTTCTACTGGTGATTCACTGGGGAATTAAACTATAAGCTCAAATTGCCACCCGCTTCACTAAATATTTCCAAAGAAAGCTTAAACACCAGTTGCTAACCAGGCTGCTGACATCGCACTGGCCTTGAAAAGTTTCTTGTTAATCTTGTTAGCAATATTTACTGAATTGCTGTTTAATGTTCCCTCAAATTAGCACTTCCTCTCATTATTTTTCTTGTACTTTTCTTTTTCAATCCCAATTAGCTGTCAGAATTAATTTATCATCACATTTGTCCAGCATTTAACATTGGATATGAGAGTACTGAGGTAGCTTATAATTTCTGAATGTTGTCAAAGGACTTAGAGGAAAAATGGACAAAGTTAGTGCTCCCGAGTAACTCCAAATAGCAGTAATAAAGAATACAATATACTGTGACTGTTGAAAGAGTAGGTGTAACAACATTTTTAAGCAGAAATAACATTATTATACCAGCTAGCAGCAAAGCAAAGCAAATTCCATAAACCTGACAATACCTTTAGAAAACTCAGGTACTGCACAATAAGTAAGCCTCTCCTCCTTGAAATCACCATTGGAAACATAGTTGGAGAAATCACACAGGCTTTCAGTGATTTGGAGAATGATTTATGTACCCGAAAGTTTGCCCAATTTCACCAGCCATATCTGTTGGCTGTTAAGAGGCAGTACAGATTACCAATCACTCCATTTTCAAGGTCCAGATTAAACCCAACAGCAAAAACCAACAAGGAATTTGCAAATACATGCTGGTATAAATTTCAAGAGAACACCTGAGATATATACAAAGACTAATTACAGAGGCAGCAAGAAGGAAAAATAATAACATGTTCAAATCAAAATGGTATCAGAGAGTTGGAAAACAATTTAATCTCTCTGGGAAAAAACCTAAATAGGTCTCGAAGTTAGAGTATTTAAACCCTAAAGAAAATTCTAGAAAGTCACTTACATGAAATTCTAAAACAGACACAAGCCCTTGTAAGAAGAGTGAGTGTGTGTGTGTGTGTGTGTGTGTGTGTGTGTGCACGCGCATGTAGTTGGAGGAGTTTATTCCTTCATTGGAACTGATCTCCGTCTTTAAAGACTGATTTACAGTCTTAGGAAGGTAAGCTCTCAATGTCAAGCAAACTGCCCAGGCTATTAACATCAGCAAGACTTGAAGGTGCATGTGATGACTTCAGCTACCAGAAACCAAGGATGGTAACACACTGCAGCAGGAGTGGGTGTCAGAGGCAGAGTGTGTTCTTTTCACATCTTGCCCTTTTGCTGTTGGAGGGGATGCTTAAACCTACAGATAGGGACTTCTCCCACAACCTCCCACCTCCCAATGATAGCTCTCAAACTGACCCTTCTGCTCATCCTGAGAACTCTCCAAATTAGGCTGAATCTCTAACTGTGAAAAAGAATGGTTTCTTAAAGTGAAATTTGTTACCTTCAGAGAAAACTGTATATTGTGTCAGTATCTTCTGAATTGAGTGATGGAGAAATATAAAAGGGTGAAGACATGTTTTGTCTAGCAGAATAGAATATTTAGAATATTAAGCTCTCAATTACAAAAACTAGAGATCAGGCCGAAGAATAAAAAGAAAACAGTAAATTTAACTCTGTATCATATTTAAGAGACTTTCGGAGTTACAGATCCTTGAAGAATCTACAGTGTAAGCTGACAAAAAACCTGCACAGCATCTTGCCTTAAACTACTCCTCAAAGCTCAATTGAAATCTGCATTAAGAAGCTACAATTTACACTCTAAGTTCATCTCACCTATATTCCCCCCTGGCTTTCTTGAAATCTTCCCTCTCCTTTTACCTGAAAAGAATGCAACATCTGGACTTATAAGAACGTAGCATCTTCCTTGTAAGAAACATGAATAATCAGCTATATGTGAAAAGTCTCTTGTCCCTTGGTGTTACTTCCTTCTGCTTTCAAAATACAAAATGAAGCCTTAACTTAGGGCAAATTCAAGGCAAATAAAATATTTATGGATTAGCTGGTATGAGACTTGCATTATTTACGAATTATTTATCAGTCATATCTTTTCTCATACCTCAAAAAATTTATAGTTTCTTGCTCATTTTTACTTATCATAACAAGTTATTAACACGTTAATACTACAGATAGAAGATTAAATCCAGAGTGCCTTTCTGAAACACATTTACTATTGGTTTATGCCAGACTTGGGGACTCAGAATATTGCAACATCACAGGATCATCCTGCTTCTAACTTAAGAATTCTACAACAACATGTTTTTAAGGAAAGTAGTAGCTGAAATATGCCATTTTTTAAGCACTTTGAACTTAGGGCTACAGGCACAAAAATAATAAAATTGAATAATTAAGAAAACCAAGAATCTGAATCTTAATGCTTCTGTTGTTCATCTAAATCTAGTATTAGATGAAGTCTGGAAAGACAGAAACAATATTCTTCCCCAAATCAGGAAAGGGATCTTCTGTTTTATTTTCTTTTTCTAAATGAAAATTATGTTTATTTCATTACTTAAAAAATTGCTTACCAACTTCAGAGAAACTATCTTCCATGAGAAATAAGAATTCAAGGTACAACTATTTACTGGTTTGTAAGCATGAAACTTTGAGTGGTGTTTAATGCATATTTATTCCACTTTAACACTGGGAGAGTCCAGAGCAAAAAACCCATGTGAAGAATACCCTCAAGGCAGCCTGAATATTAGTGAATCAACAAAATTTAGGCTGCCTTGCAGACGTGTTTATATATATATGTACGTTTTCATTTTTACTCCTGGGTCAGAGTTCTGAAATTCATGTGCATGCAGTATACTCAACCCAGAGAACTCTGAAGAATGTGTGTGCAGTCTACAGACATCCTCATGACTCAATTGATGGCATACAAGAACCAAGCCTTAGTTGCTTTGCCACTGGACTATTCAAATCCCACAGCAGGTTTTGAGATGCAAGACAAAGCTAGATTGAAAAAGTCTGTTACTATATAAATAAAGAATCCTTTTCACCCTTTAAATCACTCTATACACATTTTTATATATTCCCGGGATTTCCAAAGGTTTATTCAAATAGTGAGCGTCAACTCTCTTTAACCCTTCACAAAGTTTGCTGAGCACTTTGAAATCCATTCCTAAAACAATCTGAAGGGACTTCACTATCCTGTAAGTATCCCTGAGAGGATCTTTATTCAAGAGGTCCATGGATGTTTGACAATTTTCCTGGTATGTTTTTGATGTCACAAGTCAAAGGAGAAAATACGGTTGAATTCTGTTGATACTGGTGAAATAACAGGTAACATCTTAGCAACCACGTACATTTTCTTCAGAAAAGAGAAATTCCTTAATCTTTTTAATATGAAATAAAAGCAGTAATGACCAGAAGTCAACATGATGGATTATTAGAAATAAAACTTTACATCGTGTAAATCTGACTAAAATTTACTTTTGCTTTATTTTCAAAGTTAGATGTACGAAGTCCAAGATGAAGACTGCTGTAACCTTTTCACTGAACTTGGTGTGCACCAACCACATAGATAAGAATATTCAGGCATTAGGGCATCAGGTGCAATTACAGTTCATCTCATAAAATTATTTGGAACTCAAAAAACTCAAAATAAACCCCCCATGTATTGGCAGTAGCCATCTCCCCTTAAACTCAAATTATTTTGAGTGGTTAAAGTGCATTACACCAAGAATAGAGTCATCCTGTATACTAAGAAAAGTCTTTATCTGTTCTCCAAAGAAATGGAACTAACTGAGGAGACCCAAAATAAACGTTTGCTCTCGAAGAAGCAAGCAAAATACGAACAGGTAGAAGCTGATGAAGCACTAACAGAGGAACGTGGCTCTCAGGGTGGTGTTTTCATTGGAAACAGTAGCTAGACTAGAAAAATTATTGCCTAGTTAGTAGTTCACTGCATAGTAGAGAGCCACTGCATATACTGTTCTGCCACACAATTAAGCAGTGTTAGAAAATTATGTGCGTCTTCTTTTGACCTGAAACCAGCTAGGTAGAGGTATGTAAGAAAAGCACAGTTGGAAAGAGACAGTAAAGGAAACACTGTAAAGACAAAGAGCAAGGACTGAACTTCTGGGACTTAATACTCCCTGTCCCAAAACTGTGGGAAGAAAGAGTTCCTTTGATGTCTCTGGGTAAACAGCTATCGAACAAGTGAATCAGAATGAATCAGATCAAGCAAAGCAAATAACTGAAAGTTCTTTATCACAGGCAAAGAAATGAGTCGAAGGAAGGCCTCTTTACATATATTTTTATTAAACTCATTTTGTGACAAAGCAATGAAAATCCAAAGGCATGCTTATTGACCCCTAGAATTAGGGAATAAAATCAAATGGCTCAGCAAATAATTACTATGCACTGAATTCATTTTTGATCACTGCCTTTAAACAGTACACTGACTTTCAAAACACGGAGGTATATTAAATATTTAAGGAGTAGAGTTTCTATATATCTACAAATGTTCAAAGGATATAACCCTTCAGTTTATACTGGTTTCATATAGAATTGAGACTGACTCTTTGGAAGGCTGTTAGTTACCTTAAAAATGCAGAAAAGCTAACAGAGAAAAATGAATAGTATTTTTAGTTTGAAATGCACTTCAAACACCAAAACCTAAATCAATGCTAACAGGCAGTAACTTGAGATGTCTTCATCTTCTATTTTTTTAAACATCTGACAAAGCTATTCACTACCACTAGCTTTCTAAATATTAATTCAAATAAGCAATCACAGATAAACTCTCACTGTATTCTGGACATATTTATGACACAGACAAACATTTAAAGTTATATAAAGTAACAATCATGACTAGTGTGTATAAACAGCTCATAAAGAAGTATCTAAAGGGCTAAAAAAACATAGTTACTAAGTTTTTAATAATCTATTATAATATGCAAAACTTTTATAAAAGGTGCTTACCCAGAATATTTTATATGTAATTCCTAGAAAAGCCTGAAAATGTAAAATGTCATATGAAACTTT
This sequence comes from Athene cunicularia, assembly GCF_003259725.1. Taxonomy (NCBI): domain Eukaryota; kingdom Metazoa; phylum Chordata; class Aves; order Strigiformes; family Strigidae; genus Athene; species Athene cunicularia. The sequence goes on from NW_020799097.1 coordinate 85,633,265, forward strand.
ACTTTGCTCATAACTTTGCATTTTTCCTGTATTAGTCTGTAATAATTTTACACACATTATTCAGACATTTTGACAAAAAGCATACTGAAAAATTATATGGTTATTGCAAATAGTTATTGCATACTTAATTCTTTTTTTCACACATGAAGTACAGTTTAACATTCTTTTCTGTCTGAAAAAAGGAAAAAAAATAGTGTATGAAATAAAAATCTATTTAACCAGGTATGAGAGATTGAAATATCTTTTTTCTTTTTTACAATATAATCAAGATTTTTTTTCTCTACATTTCTGAAATACAGAAGAGTAATATATTCCTTTTTATTCTTTTAGAGTGTTTTCCCTACTGCAAAGGCCCTCTTATTAATGGAATTTACTGCAGCCCTTTAAATAATATGGAGTGGAAAACCCCTGCAAAAACTACATTCTCCTTTTGAATGTTCCCTCATTTCCAATTTTGCATTAAAAGGATATTAATGTACACTTGTTAAGTCATACTCTCTTTGCTCAAAAACCCTTTAAATCAAGAAAACATACAAAAGATATGGCAAGCTATTCATTTCTGATGTTAACTTACCCCATTCAAGCTGCCCAAATCCTTCACCAAATGTACATCCGTAGAGGCATCATAGTTAAGCACAGCATGCTGCTTGTCCACACTTCGTGACTAAATTGTATTAAAAAAATTATATAAAATAAAGTATTTCAAAAACAGATCCAGATAGTGTTAATGGATATTTCTTAAAGTAGTGTGATTATTTTCTATGTATCACATTTATTCAAATTAAATAAAAGAGTTGCTCCTGCATATGAAAAAACTCAATCCCTAATCATATCTAACTCCAGCCCCGGATGCCCATATGCTCACAGCAAAATTTTAAATTTAATTCAGAAGAATTATTTTCTTAATGTTTCCCCAAATGCAATTATAAGTCAGATCCAGCTATACCTTATCCAAATTTATATTTTTCAGTTCACCATAGTATCACTGATGTTTTATCTAACATCTTCAACTTCACTTTTCTCTCCCTCTCCTTAACTACATGCATCTTTTGGAGCATGAGTGTGAGTCTGTGATATTGCTGTTCCCTCTGAAACACACTGTTTCCTGTCATGCCTCAGTAAATACTCTATTATGTTGCATGGGATACTTACCTTAGTATATAAGCATTCAAATTGGTTTTCCTTGATCTCAATTTCCTAAACAAATTAGCTATAGTCTCTTCACCAAATGTCTGAGCAGTTCCTGAATTACTATTCCCATTAGTTCTAACTCTTTATCAGTCCTTCCTTAAGGACTTTCACATTTCACATCCAAATGCTAACCCATAGATCAGGAACAAACCCTGTTACTATTTCCTCTGAGAACACCACTTCCCTAACAGCTAAGTCCCTCTCTTAGCATTTGCCCATGGCCAAGTGTTTGTAGCCTGAAGTGCTGACTGCAAGCAAGGAAGAAGCAGGGCTGCACATACACTTCCTTCAAATATGCATGTGGTCAGCATCTTGACATCTAGAAAAGTTCCCAACTAGATGGAGCCCACAGCTCATGCTCCCCAGTTGTGCGGGACTGATCTCAGTCTGATTCCTGGTAATTCTGCTAGTGCGGTGTTCTGACATGATGGCACAGCAGTAAATTTCTTCCAACAGCATTCTTTCCAGCTTCAGGTTTGTATCTTCTATCCATGCTACGCACCTCATTGTTCAGGGCTAAAGAGCACTGAAAATGGTAACTTTCTGTCTGAGACAACTGTACTTATTTCTGTACCAGCTTGCAGTCTGCCAGTTCTAGGAGTCCTAGGTCATCAAGTGCATTAGCCAGTTCAAGGCATCAAGAAGGAAATGCTTTCTCTTCTCAGAATCCCACATTTAGCATCTCACTCCTCCTCCCTTTCTTGAGACTTGCTTCTTTTCAATTTACTTCCTTATTCTTCCTTTATATGCCATCTTTTGACTGGTTTGTTTTCTCCTCAAAGGAGTGAAATCAGTCCTCTTCTGCTCATACTTATTATTTTACTTTTAGACTTCTCATTTAAGCCAATTTGCTCTGCAGTCCTGAGCGGTATAGAAGGGGAGCCAGGATACAAAGGGAAAGGGGAGAATTAAGGAAGAGAAGGACAAATGAAAAAGGCCCATACTAATAAAAGCTGCAGTTGTATACTACATCAGTTAACTGTTCTTAATGGTAGATGAAGATAAAGAAAGATAGTTCATTTCCCACTAAATGAGTAACCGTTCCTCAAGTGAAAGCAAGCTATCTCAATAAAATCAAATTCACTGATGTGGGTGTTCTGCTGAGCCTACAATGTCGAGCAGAGATTACATTTTCCACACTCAAGTGATACAGCAATGCAGACACAAGAATTACCCTATCTTTAGCTAGGGTATGGAAAAAATTTCTGAACCTCTTTCAATTATGTTATTCAAATACATATTGTATTAGTATATCAATTATTATCTTTATGTGCTACATCCTATCAAAAATAAGTCAAAATGGAAAGATACTTAAGGCTTCATGATATTTTGTCACATCTTCAGAAATGGTAAGAATAATTACTCAAGTCTGTGACTTTTAGAGAAACACCTGAAATTCTGCAGAACTTTAAAAAGTTCTTCTCAGGCTCAGATTACTTGCATATAAGTGGACACATTTTTTATTCATTGCGGATGATTTTTACAGGTGCAAACACTGCAGACCTTTCAAATGCCATTTTTCCTTCTGATTTGGTATTGCAGCTTTCCATTCAAATTTAAGCACTGTCAAAATTACTTTTTATAAGACTGTGGTTCCCTGTCTGGCAGCTAAGCACCACACAGCCGCTCACTCACTTCCCCCTGCCCCAGTGGGATGGGGGAATAGAAGAGGAAGAGCAAAAGCAAGAAAACTCATGGGTGGAGTTAAAGACAGTTTAAGCAGTGGAGGAAAGAGGAAGAAGAAAGAAGAAATAAAACAAGTGATGCAAAGGCAATCACTCACCACCTCCCACAAGCAGACCGATGCTCAGCCAGTCTTCGAGCAGTAGTTACCTTCCCCAAATCCCCTGCCCTCAGTTTTTATGGCCGAGCATGACATTATATAGCACGGAATGTCCCTTTGGTGAGTTTGGATCACCTGTCCTGGTTGTGTTCCCTCTCAACTTCTTGTGCACCCCTACAGTCACATGTGTGTAGGAGCAGGATGAGAGAGAATGCCTTGAAACTGTGCACACACTCTTCAGCAATAGCTAAAATATTGGTGTGTTATCAACAGTGTTTTTGTCACAAATCCAAAACATAGTATCATAAGGGCTTCTATAAAGAAAATTTAACTCCAACCCAGATGACCCAGTACAAGGATTTACATATGACTGCAGAAATAATAAAAATCACAGAATAACTGTGCTAAGAGTTGTATGAATATTAAGAAGAAAACTCCATCCTCAGTTAAAATAAATTTCTAACTGCCATTATTTTAGACAAAGACTCTTCAGTCCAATCCAGACTACTAAGAAAATGTTCAGAATACAGAAAACAAGAGTATTCTTCCTTGGAAATAATTTTGATACTATGAATAAGGTAGATTTCTTTATCTTGGAGATTATTTTCCCATCAAGATTCAAAAAGTTTTCTAAAAAATGGTGAAAGAAGGGGAAAATGTGGTGTCTATCCACAAGCAGGGTGAGGTATTGGAGCAGATAGCTAAATACCAAGACTGCACACTATGTTTGAGCATATTTACAAAATAACACATTTAAAACAAATCTGTATTCCCAGACATGAACAAACTCTCTTAGAAGAACAGTCTTAAGTACAGATCTGAAGTCTAGTTGTATCAAGCATGCATCAGAAGTGAAATGCTTTTTAATAAGGCTTTTATAACATGTTTTCTGTCAAGAAATTATGAATAAAAGCATTAAATTCTGCTTTCTTTATCATGCATTGCCCACATGCTTTGCAGTAAGAGAACAACCAAGTTGTCGGGTGGAAAGGAAGGTCCTACACAAAGAGCTATACATACAGAACAAGAACACATTATTAGCTTCTCTTTTAGTGGGTTCCTCCCCCTGAAGTGGTATGTGATGTTACAGTCATGCTGGCATGTAGATCTAACATAGCAGCAGGCTAAAGAGAATAGTTTTTGAGAATCACCAGGCCCAGGCTACCTCTGAAGTCAATGCACAACAAAAAACATTTATAAATGACTGGAATCTATTCACAATATTAATCAAAGAGACAGCTACTTTTGAAGGTGATGATGACTTCAAGTTTTGTAACACAAAATAATAAATGCCTGAGAATTCAGCTTCACTCTAAGGACTGATCAAGCAATGGAGAGGAGAGAGCCCAGGGGAAAGAGAAGGAAGAAAAGGCTCCCTTATTCAGAGAAAACAACCCACTACAAATTAGTGGTAAAATAAAAGCATGTATTTATTATAATCTTTTGGACAGAAACCAATGTGGTGGAGTTTTTTGGTAGCATTTTTTTCATTGTTTTGGGTGTTGGGGAGGTTTTGTGTTTGTTTGTTTGGACTTTTTTTTAAAAGTTCCCACATAAATCAACAAGACATCATTCTGCCTGTCTTTAAAGTGAAATTAAGAGTATTTTCAACTACTTTCTAACAGGACAAAGTACCTCCATAACCAATAAAACTTTTGGATGCCTTTGGAGGTTGAGAGCCAAATCAGTTTACTAGAGATATTACATTCTGAGTAAGACACATAAATTTCTAGGCACTTCAATTTCAAGTGAGATTAACGGCCACATACACAACTCTTAAAATCCAAAAGAAAATATTTTATTGAATGGTAGGAAGGGTTGAGAATATTAGTTTTGAAGTTCAATCTCCTTAAGAGCTCTACAGTAAACAAAGACAAGAATTCAAGAAGAAACTCCCAAAATATTACTATTAACCATTCAAAAATTATATATACTAGAAAGAAGCAGCTCAGACAACCAGAGCTTTAACAGGAGAAAGTGCCTGCAGTGTGGCTACATAACAATACAGTTATACATCTCTAAGAGTTCTGCATAGTGATCCGCAAAGCTGAGGAAACTACTGAAGTGCCAAACTGTTTTGACTAAGACTTGTATTTTTGAGTCATTCAACTTCCTCAGACACAGAGAAATACTCTTCCGTACTAATGTCGTTTGCCTTTGTACAGAAAGATCAGGACATCAGGATAGTTATATCAAATCATGTGACTAAATTAGATAACAAGTTGCAGAAAAAGAAATCTCTTTTCAAAACCATCCAGTGCACTTAGCAATATCACATTTTATGGAGCCTACTTGGTTTACTGATCATATTGCAAATTTTATTTCATCTTGTATTCTAGCATTCTATATGTGATTTGTATTAAGAAAATGTGGTCCTCTGCAGTTCGACAGTAACTGTATGACTGATGGCAATATATTTAAACTAACGTTTTTCTATGAACACAAAAGATTAATCAAAACAATCGCTCCCTCAGTATCTGGGGAATTTAATTTTCAAAAGGAATACAAAACTGGTGCATTAAGTTCACAATTTGAGCAGTAGCACATGGAAGGCTGATGCAATTACCTGTAACATCAGCTCACAGTCATCTCTTCCAACAAAAATCATTTCTCGTGGCAGCCTATGGCGGGTGCCTCCACTGCTCACCAAAAACCAGGATGTTAAGCTCATTTTCTGCTTAGCTGATAAATCCTTGGCAAAGCTACGTCATCCTGGAAGAAGAAAAAGAGAGAGACAGAGAAATTCACTTTAGTTATTTTTAGCTACAGTTACTGCTCAGCAAACACTGTGAGCAGAATACAAAAAGCCTCTGAAAATACAGCACTCTCAATAGCATGTACTGAACCCAGCAATCACAGGAAGTGACAGGCTCCAGATTTACAGTCAGAGGCTCTGCTTCATGCAACTAGGCAAATTTAATTGGAGGTGAGCTTCTTCAAAATGAACAAGCAGCTAGTTCATGCCAAAGTCATACATCAAGTTGTCAGAAAGCTTTTAACATTTGACCGCTTATTATCAAGATAATTGCTACATTAACGCTTCACTATCACAACGTTCAATAAACAAACATGGCAAATGTTCACAGAACACAGCAAGTAACTTGCATGTGTGTCATTACATTTTCCTACTAAAAAGAACTACCTCATTTGGTTTTAAGCTCAGGTCCTCTGTACAACACCAAGTGAAAGCTTAAATTAAAGGACGTTTTGCTTCTTATTTAACCTTAGATTTCTGCAATAAAACTTGTATCTTGGAAATTTAGAGTGTATCTTTAGAAATGTAACAAAGAAGAGGAAAATTAACAATTTAGAAGTTATTTGTAAGCAATAAAACTGTAAGTAGTATTCCTACAAAACTTAAATTTTCCAATAAACAACATGACATATTACATACACAGAAAAAATCCCACAGCTATTTAAAATGTCATAAAGTACAAAATAAAACAAAACCTTGAAAGTGGATACAATCTTTTATGAAAAACTTCTTCACATAGTATGGCCTACTTGAAACTGAACAGAAATATTATTAAAAGCACTCTCCAGAGTAATTCAATGTTTGATGCTTGGAAAAGCATTTAAGAAGTATTCCAAACCTCTCTAAGAAAAAGCAAGACAATGCAGTAACTTAATTCATTCATTACCACTCTGTATTCACTAAAAGAGAAGCTAAAGAAAATAAAAAGCAACCCATCTGCATTCCTCTCAGTACCAAATGCCAGGCATTTATCTTCTCTTTTATTTTATGTCATTTAGTGAAATTATGCAAGGGTAGCAAATGTAGTCTTGAGCATAATCTGCATAATAACCAAAATGCATGTAAACACTGGCCCATTACACAAACTACAGTCAAGAAGAGACACCTCAAATGATGAAAACTTATTAAGAGGACTGAGTCAAAACTGCATCTGAAAATGACAGAATAGACCTTTACAAAACAGTAAGTCAAAAGCATACCATGGCAGGTGCTAAAATGAACCAGCAGAGCTGTCAACCCAGTTGAAAAAAAATAACATAATTCAAATGCAAGAAATTAGAAAGATTTAATTTGCTAAAGATTTACTTAATGAAAAAGCAAATATGTATCGCAACAAAGTGATACCTACAGTAGGATTACTTTTCCATAGCTGTATCACAACACATTTGTCAACTGAAACTTATGTCCACTTAATGTTCTCCAACATCTTCAGCTTCTCTATTATACTTCATTCATAGAAAATATGAACATTACAAATTACATCTACAACAATAACTTGCTGAAATCAAATTTAGACATCTAGTTACCAAATAAGTGTTTTAGTACTTCAGACATTTTACTCAGCACCTTTGAAGGAAATTAACATTTGTGGTTTTAATTTAACCTAGTTTAAAAGTAAAAGATAAACTAGGTCAATCAAATGACATTTTTCCATTCCTTTTAGGAAAGGAAAAGGAAGTATCAGAAATGGCCAGCCTAGGTTCTATTCCAGCTTTTAACAAGCAAATTAAATGGATGTTTGACAGCAAGCATGCTGTTCAGTATCAAAGCTCCTCATTCTGTTTATATTTTCCTGCCTTTTAAATCTCCCATCTGCTTATCATAACAACATTTACACCATTTGGCCTTCCTGCTCTAATTGGAAATTCATATGAAAACCTCCAAGAGGATATAAGCTATTACAAAAAGTACTTAGTCAAATACTATGTTTTAGTTTACATAGGCAGACTGTCAATAAAGGAGAAAAACTATTTTTATTTATAAAACAGACAAGTAGGTCAACAACTAGAGCTAGAAAACAACCCCAAAACTCCCAATCTCCCACAAACGATAAAGCCTGACAATAAACAGATTAAATTAAGCTATCTGAAATAATTTTTAAAAACCCATATTGTACAGAGCAATCATTGCCACACAACTTGGCAGCAGTTTTGTAGTTAAAAGCCCATCACCATTTCTATCAAACTTAATAATGTTGTACTTTTCAAACAGTGCTGTCTGTCTCAACTGCGACGAATCACCAACCTAGATACATATTTTATTTTAAAGTATTCTTTAGAATAAACCAATGCCTTTGATCAAAGCTGTGCTGAAATCCTGCATAGCAAAACTGGCTGAAAACAGGATACAGTAGCAACAGTTACTTAATATGAGAACTAAAAAGTACATTAAAAATTTGAGATGAAACTGCACACTAGTTATATGAACAGTATATGGACAATTAGATTGCATCCTGAAAACTTCATGAAAGGCAACAATATTTTTAATATACTGCTGTGTTAAGTACTCTGGCTGTAGTATTCTGATCAATACAGGCATGAAAGATTGTTCATTGTCTAGGAGATACCAAATTAAATTACTGTATGGCAGGTGCAAAATCATCAGAAGTGGCTCTTTACACAGTGTAAGTTTAGGTCATGATAATTCCTGCAATTAAATATTATAGATACTAAAAGATTACACTGGGTTCAAAAAGCAATAAGCACTCATGGAAGAAAAAATTATCATGCATGTTAAATGCAATGACCCCACTTATAGATCAGGAACTGCATGCGTTGTGCATTTTGAGAGGCTAGGAGCATGCTCTAGTAAGGTTCCACTTGCTGTTGTCCTACTTAATAACTTCTCTTCCTTACTTAGCCTTTGTTTATGCAGAAGAGGATACTTGTCCAGATGGATCTGTCCTACTCCAGCACAGATTACACTTTTTAAATTAAGTATTTACCGAAAATATTATGATTTTGACTCTAGAAAAAGTAATTTTAAATGCTTTATTGAAGCATTTTGTTTTATTAGTCTTTCCTAATATGGCAGTATTGTGTTTCAGTCTTTAAAGAAACTAGTGAATATTATTAAGACTTGAACATTCAAAGCAATACTTCATTCTAGATACGTGGAAGTCTGTTGCTGAGACATCTATTGCAACTGCAAAATATTTCCTTGTCTGCAAAAGAAACAGCATTTTATGGTGAGGGACTATGAATTTCAAAAGGCAGTAACCAGTGTAAGAATGAACACATACATGGGTAATAAGCCATTTGAAACAGATGATGCAGCAACAGGGAAACTGGCTGCATCATCCCTGTAAACATAATTTAGTCCAGAGAACTAAAGCCCTGCATTATGTAGCCAAAAGATGGGTGTAACCAATTTCAAGTACATCTAGAGAAATACTGCCAAGATTGCAGTTCTGATACAGTAATGTTATTGTAAGCAAAAATCCTTAATAATCTCACATTTGAGCAATCTACAGTCTACATTTTTCTGCCTGTAACTTAAACCAGTCAACTGTTTCCTGCAACTAAACTGTGAGTACTGAGATGCTGATCCTACAGAGAAACAAAAAGCTACGTTTAAAATTGAAACTAAATGTAATATATGCCTGAAATGGATTTTTAAGCACTTCAGTCATCCATATTAAGACTGGAAATGGTATAATTTTAATAGTACACAATTAACCTATTAGGGTACAACAAATTTTATTATGAATAATTTAAAATAACATTTAAAATAAACCCTGCATCAAGCTGAGACAAAGACCTGACAAAGCTGGAAGCCCTGTGTTGCCCGTTAGTTGCCCTTTTAAGTTCCTCTTTCCAGCTGATAAATTTTTTGCTAAAATTAAGTTTACCTTCTCATATAATTGCCTAATATATTTGGGGAAGCTTCAGAAAAAATAACGGAAACATTTCCAAAACAAGGATAGAGGAAAATATTCTATGTTACTAGCCTTAAAAAAAAATTAATAAGTAGTACCTCATATATGCAAATTGGTAAACTGAAAGGGACAGGAGGCCTTAGTACCAGTTTGTAGCCTTCCCCATCGCTCCTGCTCAAGTCTATCCAAATGCAGAAAAGCAATAGGCTTTTGAAAACTTTCCATGTGTATATCAGTTTAACAAGTACATGGATAAATTCTCTCAACACATCTGCCTACACAGAGCATGCTCCACAATTTGCTTTAACTAGCCATTTTTTAATATTATAGTGCCAGTTAGAACCAACAATAAGGAATCTTTCCCCAGTATTTTCTATCCATCCACTGTTGCTGGTAGAGAACAAACATGAGGACAGAAGACCCAGCAGGAGAGAAGACCACCACCCCTGGACAAAACACTTGAGCTGGAGCTAGGAAGACTCTGGAACGAGGAATCAAGAAAGGCAAACAACAGGCGGAAGTCATGACAAGGGAGAAATCACAATTAAGAGAGCACTAAGGAGCCAGTAATGACTGGAGAAGACTTGATGTTAAAGCTGCTTCCCAAGTCACAAAGAAATGCTGTCAGCAAACAATACCCATTGGAAAAGTGCCTACCATGACTGCTTTATTGACTATCCAGTGTAATTAAGGGTACTAGTGCCAGCAGTTCTATTTCTGACTGAAATGGAGAAATCCATGCTATAAAAAGAAAAGAGCAAAGTGAATATAATTCCAAGCCTGAAAATATTACTGTATCAATCTAATTGATATTGAAAAGTAATCTATAAAGATAATTAAAGATAGTTTTAAGTGGAAAACATGACAGTAATATTGTCTACCTTGTAAAACACTCTGAAGCTGGGCAGTATCACAAGCAGTGTTCCATGTGCAATCATAATTAACCTACTTAAATAAATGCATTAGAAAATAACCTTTAACTATATCGCCACATATTATTTTAACCAGGAGTCTACCTTACTCAGGGTAAAACAAAAAGCTTAACAGACAGTTAATCAGGTTTTTCTTTTTCTTTTCTCCCATCAATTGATTAGCCTGTGCCTTATTTATTGCACATCATTAAACACCTTTTGTGAATTATTAACTTCCTACTGACTTTATCTGCCATGCTCATCACCACAGCATGAGAAATTCATTAACACTTACGACAAAATCTCCACAAATATCTCTATAAAAGGTTTCTTATAAATGGGGAACTGTAGAGTGCTCTTTTTAACACTGAAGTATCTTGATCTTGAGTATTTAAGTTCCAAAACCATCAGCATTTAATCTTAAAAGTACCTACTTTAACACAACACTAGTGTTCAAATTGTCTCATTTATTTGTTACAACACAGAATACATAATTCTTTCGCAAGTAAGGTTAAAGTCACATGTAAGGTGGCTAGAAAATTAAGATTACTTTTCAAAAATATGGGTAGATGGCTCATCCACCATCATAAGGACTATAAATACAAGAATACGCATACTCTATGGTAGCCTCTAAATGTTTTAGTCATGAAATTATTGTTGGTGCTTTCATAATCCCCTGATTCTTCCACCAGTCACACTGCTGTCATCCCAGAAAGTGAGACAGAGGGCTCCACAGGCAACAGCCTCCTGGCTGAAACTGTTCTCATTAATACCTAGGGCTAGTGAATTTGTTAATAAAGCAGGTATCTTGTGCAGGAAAAAGGAAAAAAAAAAAAAAATGCATGGCTGAAGAACCTTTAATTGGGAACTAGAATTCAATCTACATAAGCCATCCTTCATGCCACAGCAGTGTGCAATGTTGCTCCTCAAAACCCTCGAATAAGTAAATACCCATGTAAATTAAAGTGGTATAGTTTAATGATCAATAAAATTATTTCCTGAAGAATTTATGGACCTTCTGAATTCAGTGTACTTCAGAAGGAAAAACAAGAAAACTTCAGTGTAGGCCACTGCTTGTCAAACAACATGGGATACAGCTATAAAAGTTTAGTACAGTGAAAAGACACTACCCAAATAATGTTTTGGTCAAGTCAAGTTGGATCAACTTTCCCTCTGAGGCTGAAGTTAGTGTCATAACAATATCCATAAAGTTTAACTAAAATATACCCTAAAAAGGCTATAATCAAAAAATAAATCAGTAGAAGCATAAATAAGGTAAATTATGCTCAAAAATCACTGAAACTCTTCATCAACATCCTCCAGACAAGATGAGCTCGCATACTTGGGAAAATTGACAAAAACAATCATAGACTTCCAGCTGGAATTGCTATTATCGAGTATTTCACTGACTGGAAATTTACCTGAACACATCCCTCTAGAAACATTCAAATGATATATACAGTTTTGAACAAGAAACTGTATCTGTTCACAATGATATAAAGAAATATTGCTATTAGTTATAATGTTTATGAAAATTATATGCAATTACTCAAGAGTTAAACTGACATAAGAGAATAGAACTGGATGGCAGGCACGGAAATAGGTAAAGTGGAAGAAAACAGGAAACCCAAGAGATGAAAAGTGAAGCATCCATTCAATTTAACTTCTTGCTCAAATGAGGAACAGGAGTACATTTAGGATATCTGTCCCTATCAAGACACCTCGGAAAAAATCTCAGTCCTCTTTGGTCTGTTGGCTTATCTCTCTTAAACTTATTAAGGTGTAGCTGACAAGGCAAGTGAACAGTATCCTCAGATATTCGTTCTGCTTCTGAAATATTTGACTTGTTCCACCTTAGCTCGAATATCAAAACTTGGCCACAGTTTCTTGAAAAACAGATTAGAAAATCATACTGAAACCTTATACTATGTCCAAAATACGTAACTTTCAGCATTCATTGAAAGATATACCCATGACTAAATTCTACTAAACAAGGGAAATACTAAAAGCAAAGAAACCCCCTTAACCACTATGCTGCAAAACTATTCTTTTTACCCCTCTCCTTTTTCAGTCTTATTTTTTTTTCTACACAGAGACGGAGGAGGAGAGAAGGCAAAACATGTATGTAAACCTTCTTGAATCTTACAAAATCACCTGGGCCTTTTGTTTAGACAAAGAAAATCCTTCACTCGCAAAATCTGCTAGATCTATATTTTTTAAAAAGTTATTTTAAGCTTAAGAAGAAAAAAACAAAAACAAAAACATAGAGCAGAAATGAAAACCAGAACAAGAAAATGCCTTTATAAAGCTGTGTCATGCCCCCCACTTTTTTTTACTGGTATGCATCCAACACGTGTAAATACGCACATTACCTGTATTACCTATCATAAAGATCTAACTAAAACCACAAGAGTTAGAGTTAGTTCTACCACATCAAAAAAAAAACAGCAGCGTATTTCTTGGGGGTTCTCTGGCTAGGAGAGTAAAGAAGAAGAAAAGCCAAACAAAAAAAGGGGCGTGCAGAGGAGGCAAGAGACATACAGCCAAACCTTCCACTTTACAGTGATGAAGCTGGAGGGTACTGTCTGTCTGGCACCCTGTGGATCTGGCCCGAGGAGCAGATTATCACAGCAGACTCCTCAGCAGCATCTTTGGGATTTCTTCCTTGTATTTTAATTACAAAAAGGCATAAAAGCCTTCTAGCTGGGAAAGCTAACAAGTATAGCGATGCTTTCTCACTGCATTCAAAGAGTTTGAGATCTCTGTAGAAAAGACCCAGATACTCTTCTTTCCCCATGCATCTGACAGAATAAGGACAAGAAAGCAGCTCAGGAGGCTGTTGTCTGTCAGTCCGCAAATCTGTCCCCTAATGTGGGTACAGCTGTGGGGCTGCGCAAGCATCCTCTCCCTTCCGTCCAGGTCAAAATTAGATCTCTGTCTATTTTATTGCTGTGACACACAGGAATAGCTGTCAGAACAGCAACTGAAATAAACTCCTTTTTCTGCCAACAGTGCAGCTGCACTGAAAGTTGCTTGGGTTTTGATTTTGAGGGACAATGACTTAAAAGACCATATCCTACTTTGTTCTTGATGTAATAATGACTTGAAAAAAAAGCCCGAGATCTTTTCCTTTGCTATTACATCAGTATCAACATACAAATACTGTAAACAAAAGTACAAAAATAAGGCTTATCTGATGGATATCAATCATTTGCATGCCACAGTATGCAAAAAATACATTATTTGCATGAATAAACAACCAAGATGTCTACACAAACATGAAGTCCAACACTAAGACTTTCTACAAAGTTTAAGTAAACATGCAATTGAAACGAAATAATGTCCCCTTTAAAGCATCTAAGAAAGGGAAATTAAATGTTACAGGAACTACAAAGACAGTCATGCTTTTCCCTACCACAAAAGAGAGACTGAGAAGCTACCAAAAAACCCCAAACAAACACCGCAATTCCTAGTAGAAGCTAGGAGATCAAATTAAGAACAGCAGATTGCAGCTAAGACTTCAGCAAGCTGACAAAAAATAAAATACTGGGTTATCTTTACAAAGAATACTGGTAAACATGCAAATTCTTAAAAGACTGATTAGAAAACTTTGCACAAGACTGGTACTGTACATGGAAATAGTCTTACACAACAATCATAAGCAACTTTATGCACATATTGCTGTTATAATAATCGGGGTACCTGAAGATTAATATTTTTTTTAAGTTTTAAGGTATTCTCAGTCTAAACATTAGATTTCAAACTGTTAAAAGCACACAGTTATTAGCAACTAGGATACAGCCATTAAGACTTAAAAAAAGCGATCTTATTTTATCTTTTGATAACAGACAATAAGGTTACTTTGCATTTAATAAGAAAACTGACAGCTTATTTTGTATTCTTAACCTTTACATTAATAAGCAAAAAAAAAATTTCTCATGAATGTTCTTTACGGCATTCCTACACTGAAAGGCAACACTTTTCAAAAGCTGCGTTCAATAAACAGTTAAAATAAAGGGTAATGACTGCTTATAAGAATTGCTTAATTTATGATCAAATGATCAAGTGTTCATTTTTTGTCCATCACTCTCATTCAGATTAAGGAACTACATAAAGAAAAATATTCTGAAGTTTTCCTATTTCACCATGATCACCATGATCAGACAAACTATACAGAGATTAGTGTACACAGTCTGCTATTAAGATAGTACATCTGATAAGTAGCCTTTAGAAACGATTGCAACAAGCAGCCCAAAGAAACCATAACCAAATTGTCTTGGGGAAAAAGCTTCCTTTCATGAAAGATGCAGAAATACTTCATCCCCCCCCCACCTCAACTCCATATTCAGACTATATTATCAGACTATATTTTTGCCAAGATAGGCAAACAGGAAAATGAATAAATACAAATCAGGCATTGATTTCAGGCAGAATGTAATCTTAAAGAAGCAGTCAAGTCCTCCTCCTCCTCCACTTCCTATTCTCACTGTCTCCATTGTGGCATGTTCCAAGTTACTTTGTAGGCTGTGTATGATGAGGAGGTTTTATTTGCATTGGCCAAGTACCGACCACAGCCCTGAGCACTACTGAAAAGACAAACACCACTTTGCAAATAAAATTGGACCTCTTAACCTCCCAGGAGTGGTGATTTCACTTTCCCCACAATTGTGAAATATATGGGGTTTATTCCATGTGCCAAGATCCCTGGTAAGGTTAAATTACATTCAAGACAATGCAAATTTTTTCTTCAATAACGGGAATTATTTACTTTTTGGGTATGAAGTATACTATCCAAAGAAAAACATGTATTTAAGTAATTTTAATATCTATCTTTCAGCTTTCAATTCGATTTTACTTCTTGACACAATGCATAAGTACACAGAAGATGAAAATGGAACAGATAGAAGGCAATTATTGAAATCAATGCTACTGATCTCCACATCCACTCACAGTATTACAGATACATAACTTAAGAGGTGTGCAATTATTATTCTTTGCTACATCACCACTGTAACATGTAAAACATGTTTATCATTTGCTCCACACAAAATATTTGATACATACTACCCTCTCCCTTATGGAATGCTTTGGAGCTTTATACAACTATTCTCAACAGCCAAGTCCACAGATGTATTTTTCTTGGAAATACACTACGTTGTTTGTTCCAAGCACAGTAACACAGGCCCTACGTGGAAAAGAAAAAAAAGTTGGATGCACTTATTTTACAAAACAACCAAAGGTTCAAACTTTTGTCTTAAAGTTTTAAGTGATATTCTGATATTCACTCCAGGCAATCTTCACTGTCTGAAGACAGGGAGAATGGGTGTGTATGCACAAGCCTAATGAAAGCTCATTGATTCTGTCACAATTAAGTTGTGATACATGGGTATGCTACAAAGTATTTAACCTCAGAACAAGCTTAAAACCAAAATTCTTTAAAAATTACAATAGTATCTGTGAGATAAAGAGAACAATTTTCTTCTTGTTCAGCATCTTCCAAACTGACAAAAACGCGGGACTTGATTTTTAAGCTCTTCTCCTGATAGGAAGTCCTCTTCCTGGAGATTTCATATTAAAACAGAGTAGAACAATGGTTAAAATGCCTTATATTTTAATTATTTGCTCAGTTCTTTACCCACATCCCAAATCATGCAATAGAAATCTAGTCTTGCAGTTTGGACTAGAGCATTTCTTTAATGCTTGTGTCCTTCCCATGTCTCCTCTTCTCATGAAATGAAACTGAAAGGTAACAAATACAACACAAACACTTTCTCAATCTATGATCATGTGAAAACAGCTGCCAAAAAGACAGCATTAAGAATTTAGCAAGACACAACGCAGGTTAAGACATTTGCACAAACAAGAATACTCACGATTTTAATGTTTGATACTACTTATTGCAAAGGTTTTAAACCAGTCTGTAATTAGCACCTAGCAAATCACTTCCCTGGAGAGCTTTTCCACATTTGCTTGCAGAGCCTACTCACTCCTTTCTTGTATGCAGCCAACAAACAGGAATACTGCTACTAACACGGCAAGTCTTAATTCTATTTCTTACACTACCTCTTATTTACTAAATGTGATCAAGCAGTTACATGTGAAATAGTCACTATAAACTTCAACAACACAGCGAGTATGCAGCTTACATTTTTATGCAAGGACTTGTTTAAGTAGGTATATTACAACCCCTCAACTAAATCACAATCAGAATCCCTCATTGTTATGTAAGCAGAATATTTTCAGGTGGACCTTTATAAACCGGTTTAAGAATGACTGGTGATTTAAACTTGATTTGGTACATTAGCCTATGTTTTGCAGAATACTGCAATGAAAATGTGGTTAACTTCAGAACACTTGAAGACCACTGGAAAATGCTTGTATTCGTATCATACTATAAATACTTTCAAAGACTATTAAATGCATGCAAGTGTCTTTCAATACAGAAATCTTTCAATACAGAAATCTTTCAATACAGAAATTCAAGTGATTCTATGGGAAGAAACCTATATAGATTTTCAAGTTTGATAGTTTTGTTGCCTTAAAAAAGTAAGTAAAGAGATGTGAAAGGGAAGGCTAAATGAGAACTCTAAACTCCACACACACATTGCTCCAGGCACTGAATCAAACAAGAGGAAGTGGTACTACAACTCCATCCACAAAAAGAGATTGAGTCATCCCTTTCATTGGCACTTTAGTGAAAAAGTTTGGGGGTTTGGTTTGTTGGTTTTTTTTTAAGAACTATTCACAATTACTACAGAAGTTTCTCATTTTGTCTCCAACAAAAAGATTTGACTGGGACCTCAATTATGCTCAGCTGCATAAAAAGTAAAACATATATTAAGCAACATGGCCCATGCTGCTGCAATAGAGAAACTGCTTTACCAAAAACATTTTAAATCATTTTAACATGGAACTAAATATGGACAAAAGCATAAGGAGTTGATTAAGACAGATCATCATCAGTTCCCTTTTCAAAGGCTGGAACAATTCACATCCTCTTGTTCTTTAAATTACTCTACATTGCCATGTATAAAAGTTATTATCACTACTGGTACCCACTGAGCAACAGTTCTGATAGTTTAATAAATAATACCTAACAACTTAGAGTAAATTAGTGCTGCATTTCTATGTCTGTTTACTTTGTCTTGGCTCTTCCTGGACTTTATTTCTTGTATATTTCCTAATGAAAAGATGGCAATTATTGATTTAGTATATCTGTCACGTCCAAGATGAATATTATCTCTTGCTTAATCTAAACCAGCCCAGTTGTAGCCTTCATTTTATTTCCCCGGACATATTTTTAAAAGGCATATTTCTTACTTCAAGCAAGAATATATATATATTTTTAAACACATTATTTACAGTTTTTTAACTGTACTCTCCTTCTACCGCACAGTTATTAATTAAAACTCTTAATGAAACAATTTTTAGTTACCTAAGGAAGTGGGTCTCAAGTAGTCAGTCTTTTTCCACCGACCACTCCTCTTAACAAGTAGCTTTAGAGAGCTGGAGATTTCAGAGATACAATGCTCCTAAAAGTTTTGGGAGAATGCAGAGCTGAGCAGAACAAGTTGAAAAGAACAAGTCCATCATCCCACTGGCCAAAACACTGTGCTACAAGTTCAACAGTTAGCAGCTCCTTACAGCCTGCTGGCTGGCTGACCTGTGCTCCCATGGCTCCTCTGTGGTCTGCCTTTGCAGGATATTTGCCATTCAGGTTATTTTCCCCACAGAATATTGCTGGTTCCCAACCAAGTAGGCAAGAGTGAGCACATATACATGTTGAAGCTCAGCACAGTTTGGGATACAGGACACATCCTTGAGAAACAAGAGATTACTCGTTCCACTGCATGTGTTTTTCTCTCCATTTTATCTTTATCTTTACAGGATTACTTTACTTTGGATCAAAAGCAAAGAGCTTTCCTAATGTTGACAGAAATTCATAAGTGCTTTTTTTCCTTTAGTCTTGGACGTACATGCCATATACTATTAAAAGTTAGATGGAGAGAGAGAAAATAGAAACATGTTCCCTGTACTTGGTCTACAAGATGAGCAAGTTGAGGGCCATCCCATCCAGGCACACAAGCATTTTTAACAGAATAAGTGCGTTCTCATGGTATTGTGAGTATAAGATACAAGTACCATAATGGATTTAAGTAGATGTTTCAATAACCATGTCAGCCAATAAATACATCCATAAAAGTCATGCTCTACAGTTAGGAACAGCTGCCCTAGAACATACCAGTAACTACCAATCTTCAATCTTCTGCAGACAGAAAGGCAGCTGAATTTTAAAAGAATACTGAATAATCATGACAAAATAATTATCCTTTATTATTTGTATTTTAAGACTAAGTAGTGAGGAAAACTATGAACAATGGAGCTCTAAAGACTGTTATTTCCACTTTTACCTCAAGTTCAAAGTACTTTTTCAGACGTTTTTGCAAGTTTCGTTCAAAGAGAACACATTTTATTTTAAAGTTCTCCACAAATTTTAATATCTGAAAATGTGATTAAAATTCCACTCTATACATTATATTCAGGATTTATAATGAGATTGGAGCAGCCTCTGTCCAAAGTTTTACTGGCTGAAATGGAGAAGTTAACAGCTTAATTAAACCTAAAGATCTAAATATAGGAACAGTTTACTGGACAGCATTATGGGATGTGAATTTATAGTGTGGCACCTCTTCCTTATTAACATTGTGTGAACTGCCTTGTGTTCCCTGCACATCCCACAGAGTAGGACTTATTATGGAAAGTTAATACATACAAAGCTAATACATAAGATTACCTTGTCATAAATTGCTTCCATGTCCAGAACTTCACTGTATTATTTTCAATCTTACTGTTGAAGACTCAGCTGACAGACACATGATTAGTTTTAACCCTCACCATACTAGTGCTAAACTGAAGAAGCTGTGGTCCCAGATCAAAGCCCGTCTCACTGATGTCAGGATCCCAAACCTTTTGCCCTGCCACAGCCACCAACTCCCAACTACTCCCTTTGCCTTGGCTGCAGGACTTCCATGGCTATGCAGCTGAGTCGAGCTAGTTCTGCATGTTCAACTAGTGACAGACTAACTCTTGCACTCCACTCCCACAAACAAACGAATGGTTCCCAGAAGCTACCATACAGCAATCTAGCACCAAAGCAAAAGAGGTGGGGTTGTGCTACTAGGGGTGGGAGAAAAAGGAAGAACAGGGCAGGACAAGGACTGCGCCAAGCAGCCAGTTTTGCTTAGGCTGCTAAGAGACATAGGTCAACTCCACCAAATCCACCTAAGCCTCACAGGACTTCTCATATTTAGACAGGTCTATAGTAACTGTAAGAACATAATTATATTCAGATACAAAGCAGGTTTTCATATTTACACATTACAATTTAAAACTAGGAACTTTTAGAAAAAAGTTTGTTGGGTTTTTTTCCACTTGCCTCAACCATTTTTTATAACACATCACAATCCAGTGATCAAAACTTTATCGTCTCTCACCTCATGATACACTAATGCAGTCTTTCTTCCAAATGCTTCCAAGTGCCTTAGATTAGTGACCCAAAATGTCAGTAAGTATCTTGAAAAGAAAGTAAGAATTCCTATGGTAATACCTGTACAAATAAAACCTACACAGACATCTTTGAATTAAACTTTTTTGAAGGCCATGGCACTGTCCCCCTAAAAGAGCACCAGATAAAAATAGTAAGGCATAACACCCTTCTCGGTTTTGGAATGAAACCAAGGAGAGACTCACAGAATATGGCAACTCAAGGATATTAATCTGCTAAATCTAGTCTTCTCCCAAAGTGCTGTCTGAAATAATTTTATGAATTACACTAAAAAGAACAGCTTTTTTTAAATTATTTTAATTTTTTTTTTTACTAAATAGAAGGGTTCAGTTTTTCCTCAGCTGGGCAAGGTGAAACTCAGGACTTTCTGATTCACTGTCATGTGTTGATATTGATGTTTCAGGTTGGTTTTTTTTTTTACTGCCACCTTACAAAAGACTTCGCTATGCCCTATAGGCTGTCCAGACAACATAAAAATAAAAATGAATTCACTTTGTCAGTAAATACCCAATAATATTAACTGAACCAACTGACAATGGTTATTGTAAAAAAACAGCTAAATAGAATTAGAGAATGTGAAAGCAATGTCAGAAGCTCTAGCAGAAAAAAAAACTTCTTCCTTCCTAACAAACTAGAGCTCAAGGCAGGACGAATAAAAACTTTAAAACATTTCTACTGTGTGTGGGTGCTGAAACAGGATTCAGACATCAGGAACTGAAGTTGCTGGATAATTTATTTCTTCATTCTGTTACAAACACTGACCTCCTCAAAGTAAGTAACCAGGCAGCATTTTGAAAAGATCCACTTTCAATGTTAATCCTGCAAAAGATCAATGAAAACCAGATTCTGAAGTATCAGCCTGCCCCTAAAGGGGGAAGTTGATTGTTGCTATTTGCATTTTCAGCAATGCAACAACTGAACATGTTTAACTTTCACAGTTGAACCTGCCAATAAGGTATGCTAAAGAAAATGCAATCAGGCCACAAAAATGGAAAAAGCAAGGGGGTGGATTTAAGGACAGGTACAAAAAGTATACATGCGGTATGCAAAGCAATTATATGTGATTTAGAAGATACAAATACCAAAGAAATAAATAATATTCTAATTAAACTGAAGAAGACACTATGGGGTAATGCCAAGCAATAAAGTTCCTATAGCAAGCTAAAGAAATTAATGCAATAACATTATAGTGGGCCTTGCACTGTTGTGCAAAAACAGACCTTGCCATACACAGAAGTTATCTGCAGTACCTGAAGACTCTCTGATTTTACCATGACCTGGGGCAGACAGGCAACTTATCCATGCTCAAGGAAGTCCAAAATAAAACTGTGAGCGAGAAAAGGAGCCAACAAAAATAGGGTACAAAGATTCAGCACAAAACTAATTCAATTTAACAAACTATGATAAATGGAAACAACACATTTTCAACGATGGCCACCTTGTTTCAAATATTGTTATTGACAAACTTTAAAAAAAAAAAAAACAAACCACCCAAAACAAAAAAAGTGACATCTCTGGACTTACAAGTGATTGACTCAAGCTATGCCCAAGCTTAATTCTGACTGGCTTTTCTTGTGTGAATATATTTTTCCACTGCTTATTTTTGGTTTTTGTTTTGTTTGGTGGTTGGGGGGGGGTATTTATTTTATTTTATTTTATTTTATTATTTAAATATTTTTTGCAATACACCTACTGACTATATCCAGCTACTCCTTTTCACTAATTCACTAAAGAACTAAACTAGTTCTGTCCCACCAGCAACATTATCTTTCTTATCATTCTCCAACTAGGACGAAAACTGAAGAGAACAAAGCCATGCACTACCATCTACAGAAGAGGAATAAAAAAAGTAAAAAAAATTAGTATGTTCATCAGGACCCTCTCTGCAGCTCTCCATAAAAAAAAGTGAATACAATTCTCTAAATTAGGAATCTGTTTTCAACCAATCCATAAACTTCCATTCTTCAACTAGCATTTCAGACTTTTATAATTTTGCGTCTCTTTTTGATATGCTACATCAGATATTTCTGTATGACTGATACTTGGCATGCAGTCACACTTCTCAAAGAACACTCAGCAAGAAAAAGTTATATTAAGGACCCCACGCAATATATTAGGACTGCAACAGGTCTAAAAAGAGATCACAAAGTGTATTTAGAAGCTGATGAATTAAGTTTTGATTAATTAAAAATACACTACAGAATTTGTAGTCCAAATGGTAATATTTAAAACTAAGAACACTTATTTTAACAAGCAGGCATGAATTATGGCAGACTTAGAACTAATTAATTTCACTAAGGTTACTATAGATCCAAGTTAGTGTAGACTTGACCAAAATAAAGGCAGTATGCAATTATCGCCAATACGGCCCAGTAAAATTATTAGCTTGATGTTTAAAGGACTACTAGAGTGTGATGACTGAGCAGCATTTAGAAGAAAAATCATTTTTGAACAAGACCTTTCATTATGTTTATCAGTAAGAACTGTAATAGTAAAGCACAAAATGACCACAGAGGGCAATATCATCTGTAACATGAAATATTGTAATAATTCCATAATTCTTATATCAGCCAGATGAGATCATACTTCAAAACTCTCCACTAATTCAAAATCTAAACAAAAAGAAGTTCTGGGTTCTCAGTGGTTCTTCAATGGCTTCCTGAGTAATTTCTGCTTACAATTCAGAGAAGATTTTAATAATGGCCAGTTTCACAGTCAACTTAAAGCTAAAATTCAAGCTGTGTTTTTGACTTGTGAGTCACCTCAACAGGCAGTTCTTACAGGAAGGGTCTGGTCCTCATAGTACATGACTATACTCTTTGGAAACAAAGTACAATAAAAAGAAGATTTAAAGAAACTGGATATGTATCAGCAGAAGTGTAACCTCACAAGACCAGCGTGGCTTTTTTGTAATAACAAAAATATGTAGGAAATCAAGATTTTAATTATTAAATTATGCTGGTATACAGCTGAAAATGTATAAGAAATGAAGGTCTGAAAAACAGAAAAGGCCATTTTTATTGAATTGTCTTTTCAAGACATAGCTGAAGAAATGCAGATCCTTAATAGAAACCACACCTGACTCAAAAGTTCCAAGCAGAAAATACATAGAGACTAGCAATGCCTTAGCAAAAAACACCTATATATTTTTATCTTTCTCATCTCTCCCTTGGCACCAGGTTATAGCTATTCCTGGATAAAAGACACTGGGTTTGAGTCAAACCCAAGGTCCATCTATGTGTCCATTTACATTCTTAGGAAAATTCCAAACGGAAAAAAGAAAAAAGTTAAATTACAACATTACTTACTAAGTATCTTCTATTTAATAATTAAAATTATAAAGTTAAGTATACTAATTCCAGACATCAAGGTTCCTGCAATGTTACTAGTTCCACAGGTCTAAATAACCAGTTAAGTCTGGGGGAGCAGGGGAAGAAGGTGGGATTAATTAAAGCAAGAAAAATGCATGTTCATGAGAAAACAGGAAAGATACCATGACATTCCAACTTCCTGTATTTTTCTTTCTAATCTTGAAATGTAATCCACAATGAGAAGACAAATGAGAGATAATTGAAAAGGCTTTGGTTCTGAGCACAAAACAGAATGTGTATTTAGATGGCCAAATATTTGCAATTCAAGAGAAAGATCATCAACAAAATTATTTAAGCATGTAATTTTGACGAAAAAGTCATAAGTACATCTGATTTAATGCATTCAGTGTATTGCTACTTTCAGACCATAATGGTTAGCTAATGGATTGATTACAAGTTCTTCATGCAATACCACAGCTGAAGACTAATAAAATACCCTGTGCACAAAGAAACATCTTAGAAATGCCACGGACTAGCACCACTTCAGTTATTATTGCTCTGAAAAGCTCAGTAATTGCAGTTCTTCCTGGAAAGAAACAAAATGAGCAGAATCGGAATATCATTTGGAATGAGGTACAAAACAAGATGAGATCTGGAAAGCCTGTCACACAGACTTTAGAAGATTCAGCTTTGTCAAGGAAGATACCCTCTTAGTTTCATGGAAAAGATCAGAATACAGAACTTTTTAGTCCACAAGAATGGAAACAACAGAGGACCCTATTACAAAAACACCAACCCTTGCAATAAACACTGCAGAACAAACTAAAGAAGGTAGACTGTGAGAGGGGTGCAGTTGTTGGACCTGAATTGGCTCACTAGGCCCACCAATGGATGATGTTGGAGATGTAAAAAGCTCCTAGCTAAGGAAAAGTCTGCTTTTCAATAACCATTTCAGGGAGGTGGAAAAGAAAAGGAGAAAAAAAGCTGACAAATATGTCAGGAACTCATGGGAAAAATCTATCATGTTTTACTGAGTATTCTATTCAGGGGACAAAAAGAGAGAAGATTCTTCATACCTGTTTTGAATGAATAAAAACAATTTATCTAAACATATAACAAATAGTACTCTTCTACAATTCATAAAAATCACACACTTCAAAACTAGTAAGTAGGGAAGAAAAAACTATGAAAATATTTGAAAACTTACAGCCTTAAATTCTGTGAAAGAGAAGAGACCAATATTAGTCTGGCACAAAAATCCTGCTTTTCCTTGTACAAAGGCCACCCCACTTAACCACTCTCGTCCCTCTTCATATCTACTTTGCAGAGAAACTTTTTTTTTCATCCAGTGATATGTTCTGAATATTTTGTCTGTGGCTCTGGGCATTTTATGTATTCGAAGTAAGTAAAGGCTAACACTTAAGAACAAACCCAGTATCTTTATTATTTTGTTTTCTTGGATTTATACATGACCCATCCCCTTTCTGACTGCAGTAGTCTAGAGTGGCACAGGGGACAGCCAGATAGGAGAGGTAAGCAGAACAAATCTATCTTTGCTACAGGAAAAGGGAGTATTCCCTTTTTGAAGGTTTGACACTGCTGTCCCCAATCTGTGTACTTGTTCTGGAACTCATCTGACCACAATAAGATAGTTCAATTTGCTAACACAAGGGGGGGAGGGGGAAAAAAACTTTTCAAGCAAAACAGAAAGAAAATAAATAGTTATCTTCTCGGTCAGGCAAGTGAATTAACTTCTCATGTACTTAGAAAAGTACAAGAGCCACTGTAGCAGAGCAGTACAGCCATGCTGTACCAAAACCAGAGAGTAACTGGGAATACTCCATGAAGAAGCATTAACCTATGAGAAATGCTAGTCAGTCTCTTTAACATTCACCTACTCCCAGACCTACTTCTTATCACCATCTAAGAGCCTGCATGATACGCTTCAACTTCAGTGACAAAGCACTGTATACTTTCCCAAACACAGGTCTCCCTCTCTCAAATCTAATTATGTCAGCAATCTACTAAAACATCTTTGTGGGTTTTATTTGAAACTTCTAGGACAAGCTGCTTTTGACACAATAAATGATAAAAAAATTGCATATATTTAAAATATATGGGTTTTTTAGAAGGTCAAGCAAAATTTTAATTAAAAAGGTTATTCTAATAACAAATGCACCTGTAAATAGAAAGTCTCCCAGATTTCTGAGGGTACAGTGAGAGAAATTAAACTATAAGAGTGAACCAAGTACTAGAAATTTATTTCAGTATTTTTTATGCATGTGTAACTGTACAACAGACAGATACACAAAGTTGTTTAAACAAGTAGTTTGTACTCTCTTCCCACCCTAATTTAAATGCATGGGTGATGCTACAGTTTAAGTCACGTGATCACACACTATTTTTCCCCAGGACACCTGCCTCACTGAATGGACTGGATGGACTCTGATCCAGGGAAACATTAGCATTGTGCACTGAAGGAAACTACTCTCTGTAGACCAGTCCATTGAAAATGTGTAGATGCACAATGATCGATATTAGAACGGAAGGAATGCTGGCATTTGGTGAGAGTATTATAAACCTAATAGACAAAGAAAGACCCCCATAGGCTCACTCAGCACACTGAAGATGTGTACCTTAAAAAAGATAACACACATTTAATGCTAGCTCTCGGCCAGCAAATTTGAAGCTCCATACCCTAGTAACAAAGAACTTTCTTCTCTCAAATTTCAGACAGTCTTCTGGTCCATACCTACTGGTATGGACAACCATATCAATTTTTACTACATTATGTAGCATGTTCTTCAGAGAGGGGGAAGTGCATGCTACTGTGTCTTTTGACAACCTCATAAGTGCTAGAAGCAGATAGGAGAATTTCTGCAAGAAAATTCCGCTATCTGCATGGATTCCATGCCTGACTCCACTGTTCAAAATTTTCTAAAGGAAAAACAAAATTTCACAGATTTTCTTGGCTCTCTAGCTAAAGCAAAACCAATCTGTTTTACCTCTGTTCCATTCTGCCTGCAAAGCTAAGAAATGCAGCGCTAACATGGAAATCGTCTTTTTAGGAGACTCAAGGAGATACTAGTGTCAATATACATTAAATAACTTTTTCCTGCATTTGCAAGAACTGGAAATGGTACTTCAGATTAAATTTCTGAAGCTATTCATACCTCAGGTTTCATTTCAGTCATTCAAGGACGTTTCCCAACTCCCACCTACAAGTGAACACAGACTTTTCCAGTTCACTTTCAGAACTTGGCTCTTTTCTGAATTGTATGTTATCAACAGAATTGTTAAAAAACTCTGCCTGCCAAGTCCATTACAGCTGATGAAGCACAACAGAGCAAGAACCCATTCTTCTTTGCAAAAGTCAGTTAGAATAGATATGGGAAGCAGTCACCTGTCAAAAAAAAAAAAAAACAAAACAAAAAAAAAGGCAGTACCACGATAGAGTAAGTTTGGTAATAACTTTTATGTCAGAATGTTTCCCTTTAAAAGAATTAAAGAAAACATTTTTATCTAATCAATTACAAATAACTTTTAGATTCTTGACATTTTGACAGAATTCTGTGTAGCCTCAGGTACACTATTCTCTTCAGTCAGCCCTTCTGACCTCCTTCAGACAAAAAGAAAAAGCCAACAATAACCACAAAATATTTACATGAAAGTGACAAAGTGTTTTAAAAAAAATAATCAAACAGTAAGGGGAGATTTTTTGTGACATTTATGTTTAACTTTTTTCCCTATTAAATAAAAATTAAAGTCGAGGACCTTCCATACTAACAGAGTTTGACTCCAGTAAGACAGACTTTTCAGCATCTGGACATAAAGTAATTCCCAGAGGAAATTAGTAACAGGAAATCACATCATATTTAATCATGTCTTCGTTCAGTTTACAAAAATTGACCTGTCGGCACATACCCTTTTACATAGGCAAACCCAAGGCCAAGAACACTATCACAACGTCTTGAATGGAATTCCAAAGGAGAAAAAGATGATCATTGCAACGCTACAGCAGGCTTTATTCTTTCAAAGTCGTTAAATGCTTTATGAATACCTTTGCTTTAAGAGGAAAGAAAATAATTTCTTCAAAGCGCAGAGAGGTGGATGCTGTCTTTAACCCCAAGAACACAATTCTGATGCATCTTCAACTCACGCGCAGAGCAGCTACATCTCATTTTTCCCGTAGAGCCGTATGAGCAGATGGACTAATCGTCAGCTCATCTTAAAAACGCTTAAAATAACGCCCCTGCGGCTGGTAGTCCGCGCACCGTCCTTACTCCCGCCAGCCCGAGCACGGAGGGAGGGAAAGACGGAGGGAGGGAGGGACGGAGGGAGGGGAAATGCGACCCCTCCCAACCCCCCCCCCGCCTGCAGCCGGCGGC
>NW_020799097.1:85661095-85689775 GCF_003259725.1 Athene cunicularia
CGGAGGACGCCGAGGAGCGCTGCGGGCCCGTTGGCGGTGTGGGGCCGGGGGGGCGGCGGGGCCGGGGCGGCCGTCGCTGCTCTCGGCAAGGGTGAAGTTGCTTCTGGTCCTCCCTCAACCCGATCTCTGGTGCGGTTAACGCTGTCAACGTAGTTGTCTGATCATAACTTTGGTAGGGCTGCTGCCTTTTTTGGTGGATTTTTCTTTGATTCGTATAAGGGTTTTAGCTGTCACTGAAACATCATATTCTAGACATGGTAAAGAAGAGGGAGAAAATTGATTCGGACGAGAATTACTATTTTCCATGTGCCCTGGTTTGAGCCCAGAGGGCAGCTGAGCCCCACACAGCTGCTCGCTCACCCCATCCCCCTTAGGAATAGGGAGAAGAAACAGCAAAAGAATCGAGACAAAGCCAGAGAGGGATGATACTCCCGTTAGGATCATCTGCAAAAGACAGACTTGTTAGGGGAAGAAAAAAGAACCTCAGTGTAATTCTAACACCACCACCACTTAACAGAGTAGGATAGTGAGACATACAACTACATCTTAGAAACACCTTCCTCCCCACACCTCCCTTCGTCCCAGACTCAGCTTTGCTTATAATTACCTCTTCCTCCCCCCTTCTCTAGCAGCAGGGTGGGGAGGGAATAGGGTTACAGTCAGTCTGCCACTCCCTCACCGTCACGGGGAGGACTCCTCACACTCCTCCTCTGCTCCAGTGGGGGGTCCCTCTCACGGGAGACATTTCCTCTGTGAACTTTCTCTACATGAGTCTTTCCCATAGGCTGCAGCTCTTCCCAGACTGCTCTAGCATGGGTCCCTCCTGGGTGTTGCAGTCCTCCCAGTGCCAAACTGCAACAGTGTGGGCTTCCTGTAGAGTCCTGTCCTTTGGGTGCACCTGCTCTAGTGTGGGGTCCTCCACAGGTTGCAGGTGGGCATCTGCTCCACCATGGACCCCCATGGGCAGCAGGGGCTCAGGCTGCAGGGGAGTCTCTGCTCTGGCACACCTTCCCCCTCTTTATGGTCTTGGTGTTTGCATAGTTGTCCCCTTCACAGCTCAATCCTCCTCTCAGGTTCCCTTTCTTAAATATCACAGAGGTGCAACCACCATCACTTATTAGCCTGGCCTTGACCAGAGTCTGGTCTGACTTGGCAGTGGGGGAGCTTTGAGAAGCTTTTCACACGGGGCCACTACTGTCGCCCCTTCCCCCTCTACCAAACGCTACCACACACACACACAAACGCAACGTGTTCCACCCCTTCCCTCTGTGAATCACATATCTAGGAATTATCACTAAAATCTGCATGCTTTACACAAAACAAGATTCACAAACACCATTCACATCAACACAAGAGGGTGCAAACTGATACTAAGGAGAGTGATTTTTTTCCCATGTCATAAGGTGTTTTCCCACCTGCTGCCTGACAGTACCTTAATCTTGTCAGCTACCACACCTGGGCTTTCCCAGCCTTCAGACTGCCTCCGACTAGTCAAGGTAAGAGTCCAAATTCTGAAGAAAGACAGTAGATAATTTGTAGATACGTCACCCCACTTGGTGTTCAAAAGTTGCACAATGCCCACCCATCACGTGTTGTGACACTAGTGAATTAAATGTATAGTTGCAATGAAGGAAACATCAATGCAAAAAGATAAAGCAATGGAAATATTTTTAAATAGCTGCTTGATACTTCTTAGCAAATATTTTATATTTTCTTCTCAAAATAGTATCACTTCTTTGTGCTAAGGATGGATTTTATTTTTTCCAGAAGATAGAACTCTGAAGAAATTTTTCCTGTAGATTAAGTGGGCATGTGGATGTTACTTAGCACCTGCAGGTAGAACAGTTTAAATGACAAATATCCCAGCATCTCTTGATATGCATAGAGTTTCCTTTGTGACATATAAAACTAATTAATAAAACCTTGTGAATTGCCATACATAGACACAGGTGATCTTAGTACTGTATTATGTTTCCTTTTTCTGTGAATAAGTATGGAAAACCACTAGATAATTTTCCTGTACTGGATTTGAACTTTCATGGAGGCAGAGGATCTCTGCTATGACTTATTGACAAAGGAGGAGTGATAAATTAGGATTATAAAACCGTAGATGAACACATATGATTTTGCTGCTTAATAAATCTTCTCATGGCAATATGTTTCTGCTTCAAGACAAATGTTGTCACTCACAGAGATGTAGCTTCATTTAGAAAGGCCATACTTTAAAGGGTTTTGTTCATTTCTGCTGCCCTAGTATAGGCATAAGTACAAGCCCTGCCAGTATGTTGAAAATTTGGTGTATTTTACAAGACATTTATTTTTAGAGTACTTGTGATTATCTTTTATGTAGAATACTTTTTCAGCCTTGTTTGCTTGCTTTTATGTGGATGTGGGAAGGGGCTATGCTGTTTCTGAAACATAAATTCAATGTCTGCTTCTGTGGTAACTCAGTGGTTGGCCTGCCTGTTCATTTTAGTGAAGGCCAGTCAGTGCTGGTATTTTGGGTTACTGGCAAGTCCAAAAGATAGCATGTAGGCAGAGGAGAAGGCAGATTTCTTCTCTTCCTCCTCCTCTAAGGAGATGTGTTGGTGTCTTTAAATTCTGGAGTGTGCAGGCAGCATGCAGTGCTTGACATCCATCTTGCTGGGGCATCCAACCACCGTCGAATAGTGTTCATGTTGAGCTGCCTGGACTCCCTTTAGAAGGTGTTGTTCTCAGCTTCCTTAGGCAGTAACAGCAGGTGAAGCCAAAGACCTTTGGTGTCCAAGCCTACTATGTATTCCCTTAATTTCAGGATGCTTAATACTTCTTTATGTAAATATTCTTGTGTGTGTGTGTGTGTAGTTGGTAAGCTTGATAACGACTTTATAGTTTGTTCGTTGATTCAGACCAGGCTTTTACTGAAAATATGCTTTTGTAGCATTTTGCAACAGAGCTCCAATTTTCTGATATTTCTCTTAGGCTCTTTGTGCATTTCAAATGTTCCAATGGAATTTCTCTTTCAACGAGAAAATCTGGGTGCTTGGGGACTGTCATGATATCTTCATAGTTGTGATGAGCTTTTAGACTTTTGATATGTGAAGTTTTGAAGAATGTCTTTGTACCAAGTTATCTGGACATTGTAAGTAACCTCTAAATCTCTTGTATGTTCAGAGGACCTTTCTCAAGAATTTTACATCTTGGGCTGTTTAACTGCGTATAAGACTACTATTAGAGCTCACCATATCTAATCATTGGATGAAGGTATTCCCTTCATACAATTTACTTTCATTTTATGTATTTCTGACTGTATCTCCTTAAATTGCATCCATTATATTTTTTAAATCATTTCAGAACATGACCTTCTGGTGGCTGTTTCCCTTTCCATGACAAAATATGCTTGATTTCATACATTCAGGGGTGCCTCTTAGTGAGTAGGTATCAGTAGGGTATTGCCACAAACATAACCTCAATGCAGAGCAATATAAGTTTTATTATGTTTCTTAATGAACCCCTTTCTTAATGATATACAATTTTTAACTCCGTTGACCCGTACAGCATTTCTTGCAGCCTTACCACTACTCTTAGGAATTTACTGTAGAAGAATCAGATCATTGTTACTCCCAAAGCCATCAAACCTAATTCCTTACCTATTGTTCTTACATAGTTATACAGCTTGAGATTTTTCTCCAAATTCAGATCATTCCTGTCATGTGCATTCTGGAGTTTCAGGTGGCATGCCTTGGGCATTTTTGGATATTTATGAAATACAGTGTTCTTAAACTGCCTATAGTACTTGACATTATCTGGACCCAGGTTGATAGGTGGCAACAGGTTTATCACCACCTATGCTGGAGATCAGAAGAATCACTTTACAGCCTTATTCAGTTTGATGGAAGGGTGTATAAGTTGTCAAAGAATAATCAGTTATTTCCGTGCAGCATCCTTTGTTGTGGCACAGGAGCAGGCTGTTCCTGTGTGCTGGAAAACAAGCAGGCAGGGAAGGAGACCGGCCTGGCTAAACAGGGACCTTTGGCTGGATCTTAAGAACAAAAGGAGGATCTATTGCCTTTGGAAGAGGGGGCAAGTCTCTCAAGAAGACTATAAAGATGTAGTGAAGTTCTGCAGGGAGAACATTAGGAGAGCCAAAGCACAGCTAGAGCCCAACTTAGCTATAGCTGTTAAGGATAACAAAAAAATCTTTCTATAAATTCTTTAACAGCAAAAGGAGGATTAGGGAAAATATCCCTCCTTTACTGGATGCAGAGGGAAACATGGTAACTAAGCATGAGAAAAAGGCTGAGGTGCTTAACACCTATTTTGCCTCAGCCTTTAGCAGTGAAACTGGCTGTTCCCTGGACACCCAGCCTCATGAGCTGGGAGCTGGGGAGGGGAAGCAGACTGAGGTCAGCACAGTTGAAGAGGACGTGGTCAGAGACCTGCTGCACCACTTGGATGCACACAAGTCTGTGGGACTGGATGGGTTACACCCAAGGGTGCTGAGGGAGTTGGCAGATGTGCTCACCAAGCTGCTGTCCATGATTTACCTGAAATCATGGCTAACTGGGGAGGTCCCATTGGACTGGAGGGTGGCAAATGTGACACCCATCTACAAGAAAGGCAGAAAGGAGGATCCAGGAAACTATAGATCTGTCAGTCTGACCTCGGTGCCAGGGAAGGTCATGGAGCAGGTCATCTGGAGTGCCAATAAAAGTCATATAATGGACAACCAGGGGATCAGGCCTAGTCAGCATGGGTTTATGAAAGGCAGGTCCTGCCTCACAAACCTGATCTTCTACGACAGGGTGACCTGCTTATTGGATGAGGGAAAGGCTGTGGGTGTTTTTACCTTGATTTTAGTAAGGCCTTTGACACCATTTCCCACAACATTCTCCTGGCGAAACTGACTGCTTGTGGCTTGGATGAGCACACGCTTCACTGGGTAAAAAACTGTCTGGATGGCCGGGCCCAAAGAGTTGTGGGGAACGGAGTTAAATCCAGTTGGCAGCTGGTCACGAATGGTGTCCCCCAGGGGTCGGTGTTGGGGCCACTCCTGTTTAACATCTTTATTGATGATCTAGATGAGAGGATCGAGTGCACCCTCAGTCAGTTTGCAGGTGACACCAAGTTGGGTGGGAGTGTTGATCTGCTCGAGGGTAGGGAGGCTCTGCAGAGAGACCTGGACAGGCTGGAGCCATGGGCTGAGCCCAACTGGAGGAGTTTCCATAAGGCCAAATGCCGGGGGCTGCCCTTGGGCCACAACAACCCCCAGCAGCGCTACAGGCTTGGGGAGGAGTGGCTGGAGAGCTGCCAGTCAGAGAGGGACCTGGGGGTGTTGATTGACAGCCGGCTGAACAGGAGCCAGCAGTGTGCCCAGGGGGCCAAGAAGGCCAATGGCATCCTGGCTTATGTCAGCAATAGCATGGCCAGCAGGGACAGGGAAGGGATCTGACCCCTGTACTTGCACTGGTGAGGCCGCCCCTCGATTCCTGTGTTCAGTTTTGGGCCCCTCACTACAAAAAGGACATTGAATGACTCGAGCGTGTCCAGAGAAGGGCAACGAAGCTGGTGCAGGGTCTGGAGCACAGGACATACGGGGAGCGGCTGAGGGAACTGGGGGTGTTTAGTCTGGAGAAGAGGAGGCTGAGGGGAGACCTCATCGCCCTCTACAGCTACCTGAAAGGAGGGTGCAGAGAGCTGGGGATGAGCCTCTTTAACCAAGTAACAAGCGATAGGACAAGAGGTAATGGCCTCAAATGGCGCCAGGGAAGGTTTAGACTGGATATTAAGAAGCATTTATTTCCAGAAGGGGTTGTTAGGGGTTGGAATGGGCTGCCCAGGGAGGTGGTGGAGTCCCCATCCCTGGAGGTGTTTAAGAGTCGGGTTGACATAGCACTGAGGGATATGGTGTAGCTGGGAACTGACAATGTTAGGTTAATGGTTGGACTGGATGATCTTCAAGGTCTTTTCCAACCTATAATAGAGGATTCTGTAAAGGGAGAAAACTGGTGCACAAGGAGCCCAGGTGTTCAGTAAACTGAGTCTGGTGGCTAGAGGACAGAAAGCTGGACCAAAAAACCTAAGACATGTTTGGTTTTAGAGCCCAACAGAGAGGTTCTGATGAAGTAGCAAAGGTCCTATAACAGGGCTTTTCCCAAATAGTGTAGACCTCATATAATGAAAGTCTTTAATGTTGTGTGTAATACAGAGTTAAGAGAGTGGTATTTGTACAGTTGGGGTTATCTGCTTACTATGTAAACTTTAACACAGTTGAGACTATTTCAAATGAACCTCAGAGTCTTTAAAAGATAATAACATTTCTAAGAAAAAGTTATTCTCAAGGGAGTAAGGCATTTTGTAAAGGAGAGTAAGTGCTGTGCTATTGTATTCATGTTAATAAATAAAAATTAGCAGGCATAGTGTAAATGTCCAATGGGCTGTCTATGACACCAGTGCCAAGAACAGATGTGATGGCTTCTTGTTACTTTCCTCTTTTCTCCCAGCAGCAGTAAATATATGGAGAAGACTATTTAGAGCGCACTTCTTTATTTCTGTCATTCACCTGGTTCCTTGAACAGACAACTGTAACCTGTTTTTTGATGTTCAGTTTCCTGCTTATTTAGTAACATCACTGGCTCACTTTTGGACCAGCCTCAGTATAAGAGAAGGAGCAAAGTAGGGAGAGGCCATTCTTTTTAGGTACAGTGCCTGATATAGGCATCTTGTAAAACTACTCTGAGGAAATATTGAAATTATGTTCTGTATTCCACTTCATTACCAAGTGCAGCGTCCTATGTAATTTCAGAGAATGAAGAGGCAAGCTGTAAAACAAACTGATTAAAATATAAGACTTCTACAAATAAAGTTTCACTTTTTGGCTGCTTTATGTGACTCCAAAAATAAAATAGGAGGGATATGAAATCAAAGCCTTCCTAAGAAAATCAGTATGTGGCCCAGTTACCAGCTCTCCAAGTTAGCTGTTACACTGAAGCAGTTAAGAAGTAAATGGTAATCTACAATTGTAAATTTTTGGATTGTTTTTTTATTTTTATTTTACAATTGTTTCTAAATATTTTCCTGAGCAGAGCACATAATGTTCATTTAAGGGAAGGAACTGGGAAATGCTTGGTGTTTCTCACATGACAATCTCTAGACCTTTGGCATGTGCTTTATGCTCTGCAGAAGGGGCTGGTTTAGGAACACATGACAATGAATGCTGCAGTTCCAGAAAACAATTTCCTCTTAAAAGATGATGAATTGGTAAAAGCTGTATTGAAAACCCTCTATTTCTTATATAATGCGAAACAACAGCGAAAACCAAGTAACCAAATCAAATGGATGCACAATTCATTATTTTGAATGTTACTGGAACTTTTTGAGGCCTGTGTAATGACCAATCTGGTATAACTTGTTATCGTTGAATGTTTCCATTTAAAATCCTAGTAGCGTAGGTAGCAACTGATAGGATCTTTTCAGTCTCAAAGCTGTCGTGTAGTATATTAGTAGCATGGTAGCATACCTGTGTTTGGCAGCCAGTGAAGAGGAATAACTGCATATCAGAATGATAAATACATTAAATTGCCAGAAGGCAAAGGCAAGGACTAAGCAGAAGGGAGAACCGCCCACTGTAGGAGATCAGGTTTTAGACCATCTAAGGAACCTGAAGGTGCACATGTTCGGGGGACCAGATGAGATGCATCTGTGAGTCCTGAGGGAACTGGCGGATGAAGTGGTTAAGCCACTATCCATCATATCTGAGAAGTCACGACAGTCCATCGAAGTTCCTGCTGACTGGAAAAGGAGAAACATAACCCCCCATTTTTATAAAAAGAAATAAAGAAAATCTGGGGAACTAGAGGCCTGTCAGTTTCACTTCTGTGCTCGGCAAGATCATGGAGGGCTTCTCCTGGAAACTGCTAGGGAACGTGGAAAGTAAGGAGGTGATTGGTCACAGCAAACATGGCTTCACTGAGGGAAAATCGTGCCTGACAAATCTGGTGGCCTTCTGTGACAGTGTTACAGCACTAGTGGATGAAGGAAGAGCAACTGATATCATCTATCTGGACTTGTGCAAAGCTTTTGACACTGTCCCACATGACATCCTTGTCTATAATTTGGAGAGTCATGGGTTTGACAGATGGACCACTCCAAAGAATTGGCTGGATGGTCTCACTCAAAGAGTTGTGGTCAATGGCTTGATGTCCAAGTGGAGAGCAGTGACAAGTGACATTCCTCGGGGCTTGGTATTGGGAGCAGAGCTTTTTAACATCTTTGTTGACAACATGGACAGTGAGGGATTGAGTGTACCCTCAGCAAGCTCGCTGACAACACGAAACTGTATGGTGGGGTCAACATGCTGGAGGGAAGGGATGCCATCCAGAGGGACCTAGACAGGCAGGAGAGGTGAACCCATGTGAACCTCATGAAGTTCAACAAGGCCAAGTACAAGGTCCTGAACATGAGTCAGCAAAATCCCAAACACAAATACAGCCTGGGCGATGAGTGGATTGAGAGCAGCGCTGCAGAGAAGGACAGGGGGATTAGTGGATGCAAAACTGACTGAGGCAGCAATGTGTGTTCACAGCCCAGAAAGCCAACTTTATCCTGGGCTGCATCAAGAGAAGTGTGGACACCAGGTCAAGGGAGCTGATTCTCTGCTCTGCTCTGGTGAGACCCCACCTGTAGTCCTGTGTTGAGCTCTGGGGCCCCCGACATAAGAAGGACATGGACCTGCTCGAGCAGGTCCAGAGGAGGCCACAAAGGTGATCGTGAGCTGGAGTACCTCCCTTGTGAGGACAGGCTGAGAGAGTTGGGGTTGTTCTGCCTGGAGAAGAGAAGGCTCCAGGGAGACCTTATAGCAGCCTCCCAGTACTTAAAGGTGGCCTAAAGGGAGGGTGGGGAGGGACTCTTTACCAGGGAGCTTAGTGATTGGACAAGGGGTAATGGTTTTAAACTGAAAGAGGGTAGATTTAGATTAGAAATAGGGAAGAAATTTTTTACTGTGAGGGTGGTGAGATGCCCAGAGAAGCTGTAGCTTCCCCCTCCCTGGCGGTGTTCAAGGCCAGGCTGGACGGGGCTTTGAGCAACCTGGTCTGGTGGAAGGTGTCCCTACCCATGGCAGGGGGGTTGGAGCTAGATGATCTTTAAGGTCCCTTCCAATCCAAACCATTCTATGAAATTCCAAGAATGTGCAAAACACAACAAAAAGTTACAAGCAAATTCTCAGTTCCAGTATTTATAGGCAATTATTTGGCTGAAATGCTACCCCAGAAGAGTTACATGATGTGCTCTTTCTAAGTATCAGTAGAAAGAAAGTCAAAGTTGACATACTTTTGGACAGTAAAGTTTTCTTTAAATAGACATTATCTTTCTAACTAGTCTAATTGTTTTCTCAGTTATTGTTTCACATAAATTTTACAGTGTTTGGGTTTTTTTTTTCAAGACCTGAAACATCAGTGTAATTCCTTCTTCTCTAAGTTTCTAGGGCTGTTTTATGACTGGGAACCATGGGATAGCAGAAAGTGACCTGTTTGTTGAATTTATATTAAGTAGCTTCTAGTCATCTTCCTGTAAACATTATTAGAATTGGATTGATAGCTTTATATGATGGACTTATGGCAAATTTTTCATACAGTTGTAGTTTTTTTCTTCAATTTATGTTGCTTAACGCTTCTACCAGCTGAAGCTATTTGCTATGTCTTTCAGGCAATTTTGTTGTTTTGGATGGTTGGTTCCTTTGCTAAGCTCTCCATTAGCTCCCGGAGTATTTTCTATGGCATTTCTGAGTTCATGAATGAGGTAGCTTTGGTGCTTTCATTTAAAGGAGTGCTCTTTATAGACAGTCTTGGGCAGTGTCTGAAAAAACATCTTTTGTTTAGGCAATGCAAGCACAGTTCAATGCCTTCTCTGTTTTTTTGTTTCCACGTCAGTGGCAAATTGTTCTTGAAATGATTTCCATCTCTCCATACCCCCCGCCTTGCCCCCCAGTTGATTACTACTTTGAAAATACAGCTACTTCTTTCATGTTGTATTTTACTTCAGAGTGTCCTCATTCTAGTTGTTACCTTAATTTTTTTTCTGACAAGTTGAATGGATCTGTAGTGCGTCTCCAACATAAATATGTTGTTGTTCAGCTGTAGTACTTACATTCCCATGTAAAAAAAAAAAATTCTAACAATAATATTTAAACAAAGATACTTCTCTGGAAAAAGGATACCTATACTGTATTTTCAGGAATACTTAGATTTTGGAGTTACAGTGAGTACAGAAAATAACCAGAGTTATCAATGCTTCGTTCAGGACAGAGGAGTATCTTTATTCAGCATGTAGAATATATGGCATGTGCTGTTTGAGCATTAATGTTTCAGTCAGGGCCATACTGGTTTTGTCTAAAGCATTATGCTTAACAGAACTTAGTCTAGTCTAAAGTTGCATTCAAATTTAGATTAATTGAGGGGTACCTCCTTGTACCTAGAACAGTATGGTCCTGGTCCCAGATTAGGATTGCTGGTTGCTTCTGACTCTGAAATAATAAACAGTAATGTATTTGTTTCTATTAGGTGTTTGATCAGCTATGTCATTTCTGAGGCTTTAGATATCTGCCTGTCCCTTATGGGAAGTACTGCCTGTGATTTATACATGGTAATTGACAACTTGACAGCATTTTTGTGGAGTAGTTACCTTTTTTTATTTTTTTGATGTATTGGGTTTGACCCATCAGATTTTATTGCTAGCTTGCCATTTTTCTTAATTATCTCAGATCCTTTAAACACTGAAAACCAAAGAGCTTTATATTAATTTTTTTTTTTAAGTTTTAATCCAGATAAGTCCAATTTCATTTATATCCTCAGCTGTTCCTATAGGAAATAGCACACCATCGAAGTTTTATCATATAACAGAAATATATGATAAGATTTATTTGTGGAGTCAATGATGATTGGATTTTAAATGTGCAAATCACAGTACTTCATGCAAGCATTTTTCTGCAGTATGTTTTTACTGATGCCATTTCTATACGGTGCACTATTATAGGAATAGCCTGGCTGAAAAAGTTAGGTTGAATGTGTGAGCATTTAAAAAATTAATGATTTCTAGATTCATTAAAAAATTATCATGTTGTCTTTGAGTGAAGAGAACCTTGGTGTCCAGTAGTTTACATCCACAGAGGTTCTTAACTACTGCTTTTATATTTTAAAATAGTATGTTTACATTGGCAGAAACAACTGTAATCTTTCCACTTGGTAATGTGTCTCTTTTATCCTCGTGCCCAAAATTATGTCCCCTATTTAGGAAAAATAGGTTGTATGTACTTAGTCCCTTTTACACATCCAGTTCAACTCTTACTGAAGTAGATCTTAGCTCTTCAGTGACTAGTGAAGGTAAAGACAGACTGTCAGAAACTCCTGACTCCTAGTTTCCCAATGATGAGTATTTTGTTTATGGCAGCAACTTTCATAATTTGGAAATTGGCAAGCTTTTAATAAACTTTGGCAAATATGTGATGAAACTTTCAAAAATGTAGTGATGTTATCCAGAGGCAGCAAAGTGTAGTCAAGAAAAGTAGGTATCAGTGTGCCATTGATCATGATTTTAACGTGTTTCATTACTTCTGCCCAGTATAGTTATGGAAGAAAAGGACATAGTGTAAGAAGATCTATATTGTCTTTGAGGATAAAGTACTTATGTTCAGAAGCTGTAATACTGCAAAGAGAGAGAAGTTCTGGGAAAAACTGAGTACAGGCATTTTTGATTTTCATGTGTTCTTTGCTGGCTATGGAGCAAACATTGATACTCTGGGGTTCTCTGACAGTGAATGAGGAAATGAAGGAATTTTATTGCTATCAGATGACACACCACATAATAACTTAACGGACATTGAACACCTCTTGGCAACAACTAGTTGCAACATAGTTTACTAAATATTTAAGCCACTGCAACAGTGAAATACTTCTACCATTTCTCAATTAGCTCTCCCACCCTCACAGTATGTTGCAATGCTCAAGAATGGATGAATAGCTTAAGTATGCCAATAGAGAAATATTTGACCTAAACCCCTGTTTTTTGAATCATTGCCTTGTGAATTGTATCTGGGTTTATTATAAGAATTTAAATATTAATATTTAAAATGTGCTTTTTATGTCTTCTTTTACATGAACTTTATTAAAGGATAGAGTACCTGAAAATCAAAAGAGATAATGTGAGTTTTAAGATGACTGGGCATTAAGAGTAAGTGCTGGGAGAAGATTAATAGGTCAGAAATGGGTCAGGTTTTTGTTAAAAACTAGCATTGCTCAGAAGTGAGTGATGGCTGGCATACTGAACAGAGAACCATGTTCTTAAATATAATGCTGGGGGAGGGTGGTGGTGGTATTTATATTTTATAAGCTATAACCAAGCAGAGAAAAAGACTGAAAAGGACTGTGAAAACCATTACAGTGGAGAAAAAAAGTTGATTTCCCAACTTCAGTCAAGATGATGTGAACTTGCAAAAGATAGATAAAGTGAAGGCAGAAATACATATCTAGAATTTGTTCTTTGACTTGAACTGCTATTCCCCTTTCCATTTGGAAGTAAGGAGCTCTTAACATTTGTAACCAGCAGCATTATACTCTGAGGCACATCTTCTGAATTCTACCTAGCAAATGCTTACCTGTGCTGATTTTTTTTTTCATCTTATTTTGGCTATGAGAAAAAAAATATTTTCAGTTATTTATGCATCATATAAATTTACAGATTACAAACATGTAAAAATAAATGTTGGAAAGCTTGCCATTTTTCTAGTTGTAGCAGTTTATCCAATAAAAGATGTTACCTTATAAGCCTTGTCTCACAAGTGAAATTCCTGTTCATTTATACCTAAATGTTTCATATGCAGTAGTCCTAGGAAAGATTAACTCTCCAAAGAGTTCAGGGCTAAATGAATAAAATAGCTATGATTTTAGGTTTCTGAAAGTCAAGAAAAGTTTTGAGAGTGTGGAGTTTTGTTTTGATTTAAATTATTAATAACGGTTAACAATTAAAACTTTTCAGGGTATTTTTGACTGGTAGTTACAAATGACTGTGGCATTACTTTGGAGAAATGTAAAATAAACATGTTGTCTTATACTCCGGATAAAGTGGCTGTGAATCGTGATGGAGGCCTGTCTCACCAAGCATGTATGCTCTGTGGCTGATCTAGGGGCCATTTTCTTGGTTCACTTGGTCTTATGGTAGAACCGAGAGATCCTACTTTGTTGAACATTGCATAAATCCATACTACTTGGGTTACTACTCTGTCTTTTCTAGTTAGTAATATACATTGCTTAAAGAGAAGAGAAATTAAATCCTCATCTCTATTTGTACATTGGCAATTGAAAGAAAGAAGTAATAAGTGAGTTGCCTGAGGTCCTATGGTGTGAACTAGAATTATTGTTGTCTAAAACCAAGCCCATATTGATTCCCAATCCAGTTGTCATCTCTCAGCTGCAATTCTCTCAAGTTTCTCTTCTGGCATATTGGAGCTGTTCAACTGTATCAGAGAGATATGTCATTTGTGATTGGAAAGTTTTTGATTTTTATGAAGTGAGCTGAATCAAATAAAAAAAAAATTAAAAAGGAATAGAAGAGAAAAAATATTGAAAATGAGAAAAGACCATTACTGTATCACCCTCCAGTAAGTCAATTAGTTCTTGAAAGGCTTCATAAAAATATTTGTATTTATCTGGAAAGAGAGGTTTTCTGGTGGGTTTTTTGGTGGTGTGGTGGGTTTTTTTGTTGTTGTTGTTTGTTTTTTTTTTTTACCCAGAATGATGAGTGTTGTTATTTATTTTTCACACTTGTTCAGAAGCCATAGAATCATGGAATAGCTTGGGTTGGAAGGGATCTTCAAGATCATCTAGTTCCAACCCTCCTGGCATGGTCAGGGACACCTTCCACTAGACCAGGTTACTCAAAGCTCCATCCAACCTGCCCTTGAAAACTGCCAGGGGGAGCATCTGCAGCCTCTCTGGGCAACCTGTTCCAGTGTCTCACCACCCTCACAGTAAAAAATTTCTTCCTTATTTCTAATCTAAATCTACCCTCTGTCAGTTTAAAACCATTACCCCTCATCCGATCACTACTCTCCCTGATAAAGAGTCCCTCCCCACCTTCCCTGTAGGCACCCTTTAAGTACTGGGAGGCTGCTGTAAGGTCTCCCTGGAACCTTCTCCAGGCTGAACAACCCCAACTCTCTCAGCCTGTCCTCATAAGGGACATGCTCCAGCCCCCTTATCATCTTTGTGGCCTCCTCTGGACCCACTTAAGCAGGTCCATGTCCTTATGCCTGGGGACCCCAGAGCTGGAGCTGAAGCCATTGGTCTTTATTTAATCACTGCTTTATGCTGACTCAGTTTGCTGAGTTTTTGCTTCATTTACTCAGATATTTTTTTAGTTGTGTTGCTGTTATGGAGGTAGACCAAAGTGTCTTCACACAGAAAATAAACTTGAACAAACTTTAGTTTGTAACCAAATCCAAGCAGCCAAAACCAGCAAGACAACAGTGGTAACCAATAACCTTTATGAAACTCTAGGTTCAGTGTATGAGCTGGGTAAGTTATTACTATATAGCAACACTGAGGGATAGCACATAAGAATGATGGCTCCAAAGTGTGCACACACTCACTCACTTGAAGGGGAAGCCTCTCAGTCAAGGGTACCCAGAAGATGTACAAACTCACCCAGAGGGGTTTAGGGCTCACTCAAAGATATGCAGAAGTATTCACTTACCAAGGGGAAGGTGAGGGCATTCAATCCTGGGAAGTTTCCTTGGGTCATGTCCCAGTCCCAGGGGAGGGCTTCTGATTGCAGGCCCTCTGCTCTGAGGAGCACCACTCCAAGGGGTCTCCAGTGGGGTCACTGTTTTATAGCCTGGTTGGCTCTAAACTGTGATCATAAATGGTCGGCGTTCTACAAACCTCTCGACTGAGGCATTTTGTTGGCTGAGGGCCTCATCTGTCGACCAGGAGTCCCACCTCCATTTTCCCATCATGGGGTGCAGGTGGTGTATGATGGCCTGTACCCAGCCAGGTTGTGTACATGACAGCAACCATGGTGTGCTGACACAGGTGAGAAAGTAAGGGTGTGAAAGAGCTGGCGGTGGCCATGGTAAAAGCCCTAAGCCCCTGGTGGGGGTGGGTGTGCTCCTGCCACAGCTATGCATTGCCTTACCATGTGTGGTAGCATTATTGCATTATTAGAATTCAAAAATACTGGCTTTGGTGCCCAGTCCTGCACAGTGTATGGAAAAGAGCATGAGCTTCAGGTTCATTGAAAAGTATCAAGGCTGTGTATGCCAGGAAATATTTTAGGGTCAAGTATATTATTACTTGTGCTGCTGCAGACTTAATGTATTGACAGGCTAAGATGCTATTTATAGCTGCTTCTTTGAAAATGTAGTAAATATTTCTTCTGCAAATTGTGACATACAGTAGTTAGTTTGACTGTTTGCATTAGGTAATTGCTTCCTGAGCCTGAATTTAGATCTAATAGTAAAGCTAGACAGATGCTGAATGCTTTTATTTCTCCCATTCTTTTGCAAATTTAAAATAACAGTCAGTAGATACTTTCTTTAATGTTGTTTATTGTGGCTAATGATGTGGGGGTTTTTTTTTAGAGCATGCTAGTGAAAGCATCTGTCAACTGAAATACGCCTTGGAGGAAAGACAGTTTGCAAAGGGTGAGGATGAAGTTGGATTTGACCAGTCCTCTGTCAACAGGTACAATGTTGACAGTGGGCACTGTCAGAACCAGCAGGAACAGCAGCACAGTCATGCAGGTAAGATTATGCTGAAAGCAATAAGTTTAAAAATTGTTAGAAATTATACTAATTTCAGTGAAAAAAAAATTGTTTATAATATTTGTATCTCTTCCTAGTTAATCAACTTAAAATTTTATTGCAACATCAAGAAAGAACGGAAAGTGAAGTCTCTCTGTCAAGGAGGAAGATGTCGTTCTCTGTATGTTTTTTCTTGGATTTTTTGTGTTGTTTGAATCAATGTCGTGCATGATGAGATCAATTTTCTAGTATCCAGGAAGAAAAACAATGACCAAATATTTTTTTTTAATTTTGAAATATAGGAGAGTCTCGAGGCTATGGCCAGAATTGGTATGTTATGACTATAGCAGAAGAAAAAGAAATCTATAATACAGGATTTAGAGTTCTCTTTTGTTAACCATGCAGTGTGGGTTGCAGTCCACAATGCTTTCAGCTTTCTCATCTTTTACTTTCCACCAAAAGTTCATCATTTATGTTTTGGAAACAGTTGGGATGAACTATATGGACAAATTTCTGTAAAAGCAGCCTCTGTTTTCCATTGATTGTACTTTAGTATTCTCAAAGGCCTTTTTATGCTGAAACTATGTTCTTTATTTAGAGGATTAGAGATATTCATGTAACAACAGGTGTTGTAGCTCTGCCAAAATGCAGTGGTCTCTGTCAAAGTTAGTTTACATACTTAGATGGGCTTCTCAGATTTATCCTTCTTGCAGCAGAACTGCACCAAGTATACATGCAATGCACAGTTCAGTTACAGAGCAACTACTAGATACTAGTATCCCTATAGGAAAATAATTCAAAGGCACTGTTCCAGTTTTATCTTTTGGTGGCTTCCACTGACTCTTTTTGGCTTATACTAAGCAAGACAAACAGTTCTTTGCTGTCAAAGCTGAGGTAGCAGCAGAACAATCAAAGGCCTATATTCTTGCTGTTTTGCTTTGAGCCTGTGTCATGACCCTAGCTCTACTGTTCTGACACTGAGAAACTATTTAAAGTTC
This sequence comes from Athene cunicularia, assembly GCF_003259725.1. Classification (NCBI taxonomy): domain Eukaryota; kingdom Metazoa; phylum Chordata; class Aves; order Strigiformes; family Strigidae; genus Athene; species Athene cunicularia. Next base: position 85,677,866 of record NW_020799097.1, read on the forward strand.
AACTTTTCTGAGTTTTCTAAAATCTGTGAGTCTGATTGTCCTGCCAGGTACCTTTGCCTCATAATGGTGCAGGATAGAATTAGTGTTTTGTAGCTCAAGGGAACGGTGCATCGTGGGTTGATCTTTACATGACATGAATCGGTATCAATTTGTATTTAGCCTTTGGAGGGGAGAGGAAGCATCTTTTAATCTATCTTTGACAAATTTTTCTACTTGTATTGGAGAACTTCTAGTAGAGCGGAAAAATTCAGAAAATTGATAGTTTTTCTAAGAAACATATGATAGTGCTTTCAGGGAGTGAATTAAAGGATGGAGGAATAAACAGGTGGGAATTTACTGTATTGATAGGGCATTGTCCCAATTTTTCCTCTTGGATGTTTCCAATGAGAGGGATTCTGTGAAGTGGTGGCCTTGCTCTCCTTTTCAACTGTTCTCCATCTGCTTGCTAACCAGGATATGATTGTGTTTTGAAGACAGCTCAATTTGTAAAGCTCAAAAAATGTGGAAGTACAAAAGTGCACACACCAAAAACCCCCAAACCCTTATAAAATACGATCTTGTCTGATGGTTTGCTGGACACTGCAAAAATGCTTCTTGTATAACAAGAATCAGATTCCCCAAAGATCAAGGAAAACAAGCTTAGATTATGAGTAACCTTAACCTTTTGCTTTGAATTATGCTAAAATACCTGATGACTGCATGTGTCTATAGGTAAATGAAATATTTCACAGAAGCTATACTGTTTAGTAAATTTTACATTTCATATGTATAAATAACATTGTCTTAACAAAATTCCCATATCTTGCTCACTGATAAAAGTTGTAAGAGACATCAAACGCATACGTCTTTTTTTTTTATTACACCCAGATGGTTGGGCAGAGATTTTCCTTTTGCTCTCTACCTCATCACCTGAGGTCAAGGATCAGCAAGATTGCTTCATACAACTGCAGTTCTACAAGCCAGCTCTTGGCAGACCTAACTGCATCCAGCCTGGCTTCCTGACACTGTTCTTATAGCTGGAGTTCCTGTGACCGATTCTCATTGTTTCTTGCCAGTTTACAGGGCAGCAGATTACAGTTTACAGACTGCTAGCAGGAATGTCTCTAATTCTGGTGTTTAGAGGTTTGGAATTTGAGGCTTTCTGGAAAAGTACAAGGTGGGCCAAATTATTTGGGATGTTGGCAAAGCTATTTGTCACCATGTAGAATACTGGCCTCTAAAACTGCCAAGCATTTGTATTGTTTAAATCCTTGTGTTTATATGGTAAGCTTTTCAATATTAAGAATGCAAATGTGAATAGCATTTCTGAGACTCAGGCATAAACATTTGGTAATTCATACTGATCAGATGTGTCTTTCAGTTCTGATTTTAATATTTGGCCTACTTTAAATATATGCCTTCCCAACCTTTGTTCTTTCACCCTATAACATGTTAAAATTAATCACAATTCCCAAATTATTTTATAATTAATTGATAACAAGTATGTAGTAAAAAAAGGTAAAAATAGATCACAAACGATCTACCAGGTATTCACCCCATGAAATGGCACACAGAGGCTTCTAAATAAAGAAATATCCCAGTGGCAGTGCTGTGAGTTAATAAGTTGTGTTAAGAAATCCACTGTTCTTTTTCTGTTGGGAAAATATATTGTATTATATATTATTTTTCTTTCAGTAAAACTATTTTGCACTTTTGTATATATTATACCAATATTTCTCAAGTTTCTCAGGTTAAACATTAGCACTGTCTTTCAGTGAAAAGTAATTTGAATAGAAGTGGAGTTTTTCACATTTTTCAAACACAGCTGTGGTGTAATCTTTTCAGTGAGGAAGCTGAAGGTCTCAGCCGCAAGGTGTCTATTACACTTTCAGAAAAGAGGGAAGGATGAATAGGAGACAGAGGAACAGAACAACGAATTACAAATATTATTCACTCTGTATTATATTTTTAAATTTTTTAAAATTTTATAAAGTAGTTGAGATTAACAGACTCTAAAGCAAGGTGAATTCTGAGTCAATAGAACATGGAACTTACATGCACTGAGGCAGGTGGAATACATTGCAAATTCAGTCTCTTCTCTAGATGTTTTTCTGGATGGTTCTGCAAAACCCTCCATTTTTCTCTGCAGTCGTAGTTCCAGATTTCTCAAGAGTCATCTCCCTTTAATATGGCAAATACTTACATTGTGTGTAATTTGACAGGAAGGCTTTTTTTGCTAGAAACCTTCTCCTCACCCTGGTTAGTAGATTTTATCTTTAAAGGTTGGACAGAGAATCTTAATACCTTGTTGAGGAAAAAAAATTCAGTTATTGTCAAAACCTATAGATAAGATAACTAGTGGATGTAATAGCAATTAGTAGCAATTAGTAGCTTTGGATTTTGTGAATGGTGATTGTTTCAAAAAATCATATTATAGACAAAGATGTAGGTTTATGAATCTTTCAGGAGATTAAGGAGATTTAGGTGTACAACTGTTCAGTTAGGTCCTGAAAATTAGTTCTATGATCTTTAAGACTTTAAGTATATTTGAGAAGCATATTGTGGAATATATTTGCACAAAAAGGAGTGTTTCTGACCCGAGATCACAGATGTTAGAATTGTATCAGTTTCAAAACTAGCTAGGGATCATCATAAAGATGCTTGTTTTCATCCAGAATATTGAACTAATGCTAGAAATGTACTATTGTTCCTTTGAGAGGACCCCATTAACAACTCTGTGTGAATTTTGTATCTTACCAGGAAAGAATACAAACAAGGGAGATTTAACCTTTTATAGATGTGAGTAAAACTGTTCAGTAAATTGGTGAAAAATGCAGACGTCTTTTCTATAAGAGGATATATCTTCTCCTTAGAGACATGTCGCAGTTTGGTTGTCTTAATTATTTAAAAAAACTTCAAAACATTGAAAAAGGCTTGCATTGATATACTTTCTTTTAGGTTTAGGAATTAAAATAGTTCATATGTGTCTACTAGCATTAGACTGTACTTATTTCTTTCAGTGGATGAAATTTGCAATAGTGTGATATCAAAATAAGGTAGCAAAGCAATATTGAAATACATAAAGAGAATGAGTGAGGATCTCATAGTAGCTGATTTATTTAAATTTCAGAGTAGACACTCCATTAAATATTTTTGTGGTTATTCAAATGCAGTTTCATTGCAGACTAACATATTTATTCTTAGTACTGTTGCTCCATTAAAATGATTTTAAAGATTTTTATATTTCATTAGAACTAAATAAATTCTTATACTAGAAAAAATATTTGTTATGCTCTAAATAAGTCCTTATTAGATTGACACGAACTGTTTGTTGCTAATAGGATCAAAGAGAGGCTGTAGTTTTCAGGAAATTATTTAATTTATGATTTTAAGGGCATTTTAGTAGTATTTATTTACATTCTTTAACTGTACTGTATTCTTAAGAGTAAATGCTATAAAGTTAGAGCAATTGTGTTTTTCACATTTTGTAAAAAGTTTAACCCCTGTTTAAATCTTGCTCAGCAAGGCAGAGATGTAATTGTTTATCTTGAATGGGCAACGATTCCCTTCATTACCTTCTTTAACTAGTTATTTGTGAGGCTGTCAAAAATTTTACCTATTTATAGGGTCTTTGGAAAGGTTTTTTGGAATTTTCTTTTAAAATACTATTAAAGTTCTTTGATAAACATCATATCTATTACACATTTTCCTGTGTTTCTATGGAGGTATTAAAATTGCAGACATTGTGTTTCTGCAGCAATTGTTAATGAACATTTAGAGGAGTTGTCTTTGCACACCCATAACTCATTGAAATTCAAGGGATTTTTGTATTAATTTCACAGAGAAGAAAATACCCCCTTATGTTTGTTTAAAATGGATGATACACTTTAAATAGCAGTATGAATTTTGTTTACAAATAAGTTTGTGGGTATGATTTAATCCTGCTTTATAGATATGCTTAATCAAGCAGCTGTATGTTTCGACAGAAGTGACATATTTACTTTTTGTATTGAGGAATTTATGTTCTGACTGTTTCTCCTCTCCTCATGATCTCATACTTGATGACTTTTTATTAAGTGTGTATAGTATTCTATGTGCAAACAACATCTTATTACAGTAAATGGAAAACCAGAAAATAACACATGCTATTCTTTACTTCCTTCAGAAACTCCCAGAAGATGCCACTGGAGACTTACCAGCCTTTTCTGATCTCATTCCTATAATAAATGATCAGTCACAGTACATTAACCATTTAGAAGCAGAAGTGAAGTTTTGCAAGGTATTTCATATATTTCACCTACTAAAACTCTGGTCCCCTAAATATGGAGAATTGCTTTTAAAACAGCTTACACTTAGTTTTGAGATTGATTGTTGTAATGACCAAAACTGAGCCAAATGTAGTTCAGTAGATACTGAGCCTTACCATGCGTCTTGGTGCCTGTGTAGTGCTTAAGGGCCTTCAAAGATATTTTTATGTGCTGTCACAAATACAAATAAACATTTGTTTTTTTAAGAAGTTCTAGGGAAATTCAAGCTACAAAAATAAAAAATCTTTCTTCTGAGTTCTTATTCTCTCTAAAAGGGTTGAAATAGTTGAGAATATTTATCTAGACTTCTGGTCTCTAGATGTATTTAAATGTTGATAGTTGTTTCAGGGAGCCTTATACATGCAGTTCCTGTATCCTCTAGGAGGAATTGTCTGGGATGAAAGATAGAGTACAAGTAGTTGTACTTGAAAATGAGGAACTCCATCAGAAACTGAAATTCTTAACTGCGGAACATATGCTGAGAGAACAAACTCTTCTAGATGCCTCAGTAAGTTTTTATTCTTTCTGTTGTTTTAATCAGTGTTCAGGGACCTGATTCTTTTTAAGGAAGGCTAGATAAATGGTTATCCGCAAACTGAATTTTAGTCAAAATTTGATGAGAGTTTGTAATTATCATAAATATCATAGGTTGCTAACCTAATTAACTTGTTTATTGGTCCTTATATTCTACTGTAATAAAAACTATAAGATTCAGTACTTATTAACATTTGTTTTAAAAAAACAGCCTACATAATTATAACTGAAGCATTAATACTTTTATTTTAGGCAAATACTCAGAACTCCTGGCCTGTAGGTAGTAATGACTGTATCATGCATCAGCCTGTCACGTCATCACCAGCACATAACAAAGATCAGGCTTTTGTTACAGCAGCTGTTGCAGAAGTGGGAAAATGGCCTGTAGAACTGGTTGGTATTAACTTTCTTTTCAGAATCATAGCTTTGCAAAACCTTTCAGTGCTTTTGTTGTTGCTGAAGTTCTGATGATTAATTTTGTAACAGATATACATGAGGAGTTGTGATTGACTGAACTTTAATCTGAGGTCAAATTTTATTCTCTCAAACCTCATCTTCTCATTATACTCTAATTAATATTATTACCCAGTTGGACACAGATAACAGGTTGTATCTGCAGATGTTGACTTCCCAGAGAAGTCATTTGAAGAATGTCCTGTCAGTGACAATGTCCAGTACAGCGGCTCCACTGTACTTTGGAGATTCTTAGCAGTAACACAACACACAAGCAGGTGGGAACTAGCTGGTGTAATTTAGGTAGCCCTCCATGCAAACTCTTGCAATGAGTCTTTCTGCATTTGGAACAGCACAAGCTCAGTAAGGTACAAAAGTAGCTTTGTAAAGGCTGTTTTCCCTAAGCTGAATTACACGTTTCGTGCTTTTATAGATACAGAGGAGCCCTAGTGATTCAGAAATGATGTTGTAACTATCCTGTATTTTTAGTTTGGGAAGATATTCTTAACTTTTTTACTCTAAATTAATGGAGTGGCATTGCTTTCTTCATGTAAAAACATGGTTAATTGAATTTTTTTACTTTTTTTAATCCATGTGCTGTGGAATTTAAAAGGTAATTTTATTCTTCAAGATAATTGTATGTATTTATTAAGTTTTTCCTAGTAAAATATATTTTTGTGGGTTTGTGCATCATCTAGAACTGAAAACCTCTTCAGTGATTCCTAATGTCTGCAGTTGTTGGAAAGCTATTTTTTACAATAATTGCACTTTTACTTCATCTGCCCTATTTAAAACAAGAGAATAATATTGATTGTGACTTCTTTCTAAGCATAATAGTGAGCTAAATTTCTGTTTCTTTATCTGGTTTGTTATCACCATTGTATTTAAGACTGGTACGCTTGATGTATATACCTAGTTCTTCAGCAAGTAATAAGAGTAACTCACTGTATTATAAATAGCCTGTCTACTTGAAATTCTTCAGAATTCCTCTTCTATTTCTGCTGACTTGTGGGAGAGTAAGAGCAAACTCGAGACAAGATGATCAATTTGTGTAAATCATTGTAGAGGGATGCAGTTGGAGCTGAAGCACTTTACCATATGAAGATCTGGCAAGATGTGTAGATATAAGGAAATGGGAAAGTTGTTCCTTTTGTAGACTTTCACAAGTGTAAAATATTTAGATTTCTCTGACACTAGTTTTTGAGCAGGTTTATATCTTCAGGGGAAAAGTATGAATGTGGCTAGATTTATTGTCAAGACAATATTATGAATAAAGCAAAAGACACTTCTTTTCTCCCATCTTTTCTAAAGGAGAAACTAAAACTTCTTTATCAAGAAAAAGTCAATATCCTTGATGCTCAAATACAATCTTTAAGGTAAAGTGAATTATTTTTTTTTAAATTATTGTTAATTAATTATCACTTCATAACAACATGAACTGCTCTTAATTTGAATTTAAGTAAGAGAATGCCTCAATGTCTAAATATTGTGTTCTCCAAGTGTCCCTGAAAGCTGGTTTTATGTGATTTTTTCTCAAATATAAATGTAGCAATATATAAATTTTATAAATTCGAATGAATTATTGTATTTATAGAAATTACAACTTTAAAGAAACATCACATCTTTTAAGGTAGATCAATAAAAAAAAAAAGTTGTTAAAATTTTAACTTGTGTGAGCTCTTCCATGATTAGCTTTATTCTACTAATATTTTATATTGCAAGTTTTAAAAATCTCAAGCATTGTACTAGTTTAGGCCACATAATGATTCTGGAGCAGGAAAACATAGGTTTGAAGCATGCAGGCAGTGTTTCTAGTCATGTAACCTGCATATCTTTAAACTCAAAAATATTTGAAAATAAGTCTTCATGTACTCAAATTATTGAAGGTTTGAATAGGTAGCAAATTATGGAGAAAACAGAAGTATAGGCAAACACTTTAGGATCTGTTTTTTAGGAGTAAACTTTCCCCTGTACACTTGCATTCATGATACTGCTGCTGAATCTGTTTAATTACGTTTTTCTCTAAATCAATTGTGGTTTCATATATCTGAAAACTCTAAACTTCTGTGTGTGTGTGTGTGTGTGTGTGTGTGTGTGTGTAGAAAGAGTTACTGATAGGGAGACAAGTTTAAATATGCCCTCTGCAGTGGTTAAATCTTAAACATGCAAAGCCAATTGTGCTAGTGACAGTAAAGGGGGATCTTAAATTTTGGCTGTGTAATCCAATTTTAATTTCTTTTTTTTATTATTCCCCATTTGGCTTGAAATGTTATATATACTGAGAAATAAATATTGGAGGCTTAAATAGGCTGAAAATTTCCACAAGTACCTTATTTGACCTCTTGATTTTCCTAAGGGACATGATCTTTCAAACTGTAAGTTCTGCAATGCTCTTGAGTATTTGCTAAATTTTGATTAAACTGAGAAATTGTATTGCTTTCAGTGGGACTATCCTTGTTTGTAACTTTGAGCATGAATTTACATAGGACTCACTGATTTCTCTAAGATTTCCCAACAATAGGTCTGTTGTACCATGACTGTCTTAAGGATATATGCAGAGCAAATAGTGGATTATATTTAATAGAGCAACTACTAAAATTGGAAAAAGTGCACAGAAGATTTCCCAGATGGAAATAAGCATGCATGCAGTGTATATATCATGTGCACAGTAAATCCAATGCAACCAGAATGTGTCAGACTTACTATGTGTATGCTGCCCAGATGGCCTGCATAACAAACCAAAATTTGGATTCATTGCACAATTTGTCAAATTGATCTATATGTGCACAGTGTGCGTTTGTCTGGAACTTCCTGATGTCAGCATTCCTACCACTTAAGATCTTCCTGGCCTGACAGATGCTTGGAAATTCTGGAGAAAATTCTTCAGAGCACCTGGTAAAAATTTTGAAGACGAGTGAAAAACTTAACCTGTTTTTGTGGAGACGTGGTTGACCTCAAGTTTGTGTGTATTGCTGGATCAGAGTGAATGTGCTCAATACATCTGGATTTTGTCTAGGGAGCATAGGGGAATTATATTGTAACTTTGCAGTTAATTTGAGAGTAGAGAAGAAATGTGAAGTTAGTGGTATTATTAGTAAGAACACCAGAAAAAAAAGTTAAATAGGATATTGAAATATTTGCACAGCTGATAGTGTTTCTTTTACTCTTTTTCAGACAAGGTGGAAGCCTACAAGTTTTATGTAATAATTTCTGTGCAACTTCACTGTTTTCTGATACTACAGTAGGAAGGAACAAACTAATATAATTTTGTTTTGTCTACTAATAATTTTGATTGGACCATTTATCTATTATTTTTCTGTTAAAGCCTTCCTTACCCTACCGAAATATGTATGCTAATATTCATTACAGGGATTTGTAGGTTCATTACAGTTCTTTGTAGATGACATCTGTAAATATATATTGCTTATATTTATAAGTTGTAGAAATGTTTGATTGCACAGATAATATTTTTTATTTCTTTTTTCTAGAAAAGACCTTTCAGAATCTCAGAATACATGCAGAGATTTGGAAGGAAGGCTAAAACACCAGAAGTCACTTGTTTCAGCCACAAATTCTATCCGGGTTGGTGGTCTGTGTCTGAAATGTGCGCAACACGAGGCAGTTCTTGCACAGACTCATTCTAATGTTCACATGCAGACCATTGAGAGGGTGACAAAGTATGTTGGGGGAGTATTTACTTTCTTGTTGAAAGTACAGTTGCTTACATTAAACCATATAAGTGTCAATATGTTGGGTTGCATTCATGGAGAGATGTGCACTTTTGGAACAATGGACTCCCAAGTTGTAGTTATAATTCTAAAATCAATAGCAGAATAGGAGTGTAGGTCCCAGCCACTTTGAAGTCCATGGTAGTTTTGCTCCTTATTTCAACTGGGAAAGAATGTTAATCATTATCTTGTAATTATGATACCTTGGGCTGTCCAGATAATCAGACTGTTGATAGTCTTTTTCCTGCGCTTTTTGTACAAACAAACCCTTCACTCTGCCAAAACAGATATTGTAGAAGACTGTGTATTTTGATTATTTCCTGAAAAAGTTCCATATCTTTCTGCAGTTTGAAGTCTTTCTAGCTCCACTAGAACTTTGGGGAACTTTTAGGATACATCAGCAGTGTAATACATTTTTTTTTCCCCTTGAATTTGCTTAGTAGGACGGGTGTTTGGGATAGGATGCATTGCTCCTCCCTAACTACAATAAGTCAGGGGAAAAAAATTCCTTTGGATGAAAATTCTTTGCTGCAGGCTTTTTTAAAATGTAGCTTTTATTTAAATTATTTTTAAAAACCAGCTATACAGGCTGAATATAATATATATAATTCAGAAATCCCAACAGCATTAAAATGTTTTTTTCTTAAGAAATTATGCTGGTCAATCATCTTCAAAAATCTCTCCCTTTCTACTTGCTAGTAATAATGATAGGATACTGCAGCTTTCTCCAAGTTTATTAAGCAGACACCTACTTATTGTCAGTTATCTGAAACTTCTTAGGATTTCTGAAGTTTTAGAATGAGTCTTCTGGACATGAGTTCGTGGGTTGATTAGAAGCAAGAAGTTAGAAGGGACGTAGTACATACAGTCTGTCAAATGGATATTATCTCTATGCATTAGATGGCTGTTTCCAGGATTTATAGATTTTTCTATTGTCAAATCCAAGAGTTCTCTGGGAAAGCTCTCTGTTGCTGAAAAGTCATGTGTCAAAAGTATTTTCATAAGAAAATTACTTATTTGTAATAATAAATAACAAGCTGTAAATCAGTACATTTTTGTCATCTCGTATTATAGTGCAGTTTGAAAAAAAAATGAGATGACCTATTTATCTTTCTTAAACTATTATTTCAGTTGGAGTTTTAACAAAATGTGAAAGCTACATCTTCCTGTGATGCAGCTTATGGAAACAAAAATATTTCAGTAGGGATTTTCAAAGGGACTTTGTCCAAATCTTGTTGAAACAGAAATTCAAAACATGACTTAGTTCTCTGGCAAATACAACTGTGTTACCATTCCACACAACATGAAAAAAAAAAAAAAAAAAAAAAAAAAAATTTCAGCCAGAATCTCTAATTGCACCTGAAATACAGACAATTATATTCTTAATTTAAAAGCTTTCAACACATCAAAATAATTAAAAGGTGAAGTTAAATATTACAGTTTTACCAACTGTGCTTCATCATTTGGTATAGATCTCAGTTTCTTAACAAAAGTTCAGAGGGGATGTAGAATTCAGAAGTTTTACTGTTTAGTTCCAGTTTGCAGCAAAGAGCTATTGATTTTCATTTTGTATACTTTGTGATTTGAATTACTTGAATTTGAACCTAATCCTTCCTTTTATGTTTTGCTCCCTATTTTACATTTAATGACACCATGGTTTCATATCGTTTTAATCTTTTCTTCCATGAAAAAACATGGCTTTTTTGTTGTTTGTTTGGTTGGTTGCTTGGTTTTTAGCATGGATCCCCATTTAGTAATGCCAACAGAATATTGCTCAGCTTCAATATATTTGTAACTTGAGCTCTGCTGTCATTACTGGCAGTTTCCCTAATGATCCATCCTTCTCAAGTGAAGGACTGGTCATCAAGCAAATGATATTTTTAATATCTACCAAGCTAGCAGTATGCTGTTTTTCAATCCATTCTGGTTTTAGTCTTGCTTCACTTACCACCCTTATGTCTTTTATCTGTTAACATTTTATATTTGATATACCTGTTGGTTTGGGTTTTTTTCTCTTGAGAAAAGATGTAGAAAAAATATCTGGTTTTATCTTTATATGCAGAGAAAGAGATGACTTGATGGATGCACTTGTTTCGCTGAGACAAAACATGAAAGAGATGCATCAAAGAGAATCTAATGCTTGTGAGCAAGTTAAACAAGCTGTACAAATGGCAGAAGAGGCCAATTTAGAAAAAACACAGGTAAATTCATCAAGAAACGAGAACTTTTCAGTATTCAGATCTACTTCAAATGTTAATTAGTTTTCATAAGTTCTTTATCACATATTTACATGGTGTTGTGGATTGAAAAGGATTGCTCTGTGCGACATTCTGTGCAGTAACATGAACTCCCTGTATTTGAGTTCTTAAATTCTCATCAAGGCTGTAGGATGAGTTGCATTCTTAGGCCATCATTTACATTCTGATGTACTTTCACAGCTAGGTGATAGAAATTGAATGGTAGAATTTTCAAAGGCATTTATGATATGGAGGATATTTTTCATATCACATTTCTGAGCTACTCTGGAGAGAATACTTAAAATGCTTACCAACAACTCTTTTGCCTCAGATGAGTTCAGTGCAAGAACTGATTAGCTAACAGAACTCTTTGAAGATGAGAGTTCTGCCTGATGCTACCTACAGGAAGCTTTTGGTGCTATATAAATAATGATAAAACCAGTTTTGATCTAATGCTTGTGTTAACCCTAGCTACTGTGTACAGTCAACCGATATTGACCTAAATTATTTCCTTGATATTTAGTGACATCTACTGTGTTATTAGTGAATTACTATGGAATTGAGAGAGGTTTGTTTTGTTGAAATGCTGTTGTTTTAACTAGTGGACAAGATCAATGTAATTGTTTTATTGATCAAATTGGTATTATTCATCCAGTGCTGTAAGGGGGGGGG
>NW_020799097.1:85689825-85697028 GCF_003259725.1 Athene cunicularia
GGGGGGGGGGGGGGTGTAGCATCTTTAACTATAAACAGTGGGTGAAAAATACGAGGGTTTGAAATCCTAACTACTTGTTAAATTTAACTTGAGTATTACAGTGCCTTGTTTTTTAGTTAACAAAGAAAGAATCCTTCTGAGCTCACTGTTCATCTGTCACATCCTGTCCCTGAGGGGTTAAATTTTTAATTGCTTACTTGTTTACTTTCTTAGGGGTGGGTTCTACAGCTGTCTAATAAAAATCTCACAGCTATTTAAAACTGCACAAAATACTTTTCATTGTCTGTGCAATAAAGTGAAGTTATCTGATCTTTTTTCATTTCATTTTGGAAATCTTTATTGTAATATTTTAAAAATTCAACTTATAAATTCTTATTCAGTGTAGCTCATGTTAGAAATGTGGCCTAAGAATAAAATTCAGTAAGATGAATTAGTAGAACCTTTAATAAAATGACTCTTCATACCTATGCTATTTCTGCCACATAAAAGAAAGGAGCTCTGTAGGGTCTCTACTGGCCACTGTCTTCACTCAGCAAGAAAATGTGAAGTGCTATCTGTATACAAGACTGAATAGTAGTCTGTTTTTTCCATGTTCAAAACCTGTTGTAATAGGAAGGAATGGGAAGAAATCTTTTACTTATGCTGCATTTTTAGTATTTTTACATGTACTGGTATTTCTCTTGGTAAGTAGAAACCATCCTTTATTTTTCCAGTCCTATTCTACTCTTAAGGTAAAGTGCTGATTTTCTTTGTAATTATCATGGAATCCAATAGAACAGTCCACATAAGAAAAGCAAAGAGTTAACACATTGGTCTTCCAAATGCTATAATTGCAATTTCATCACCCTGTTGACAGAAAGTCTAACCTCAGGTGCTTATAAGTGAAAAGTTTTCATGTCTTTTTGTAGTTTGTCACATCTTTGCTACTAAGTAAAGCAGGGAGGAGATCTGATAAGGTTAAACTTCCATAGTTGAAGCAAATTCAGAAATGTATTTTCAACATAAATATCATAGAAGAATAATTGTTTGAACTGCTCATTGTGTATTCAAAACAGTGGAGCTAACAATACACATTTCTTCTTGCAACTTACTTGTTTTAGAGTTGCATTGTTTTACATGTCTGCCAAACTACAGCAGTCTTATGCAGACAATTGTATACTGATGATACATTCCTACAGAAAAGGATTCAAGGCAACAGAGGTGTTCCCTCGCCAAGGTAGACTTGTGATAGGAAAGAGACCTTGAAGAGGATCCTGCATAATTGACATAAACCTAATGGAGACTCTTAGAGCATTCTTTAAAAATTATGGTTCCCTTATGAACAGCCCAACACTAAGGAAATTACATATAGGGGACTGGCTTTGAGCGAAAGAAAAATGAGCAGTTAAAAAAAAATAATTTGAAAATAAAGGGTAATAAGGTAGGATTCCTAAAAGGAGGTTACTTTAGCTTCCCTGAAATAGGATATGCTAAATATCAGTGAAATGGTGAAATGAAATCTGCTTTACTCGTGGGCTAGCAAGCTGCCTTTAGGGTGCTTTGAATACTTTAATTCACTTTTAATGGAGTAGTGTATTTCTGATTTAAACTGACATAACAGTCAACTCCTGTCCCTTTGGCAGGGATACATCAGCATATTTTTTATAGCTTTTTTTTTCCTAGTTTATTTAGAAGATAGTTTCTACTGTGCTTCTTGAATATGAACTGATGTTTCTCCTATTTTGATAGAAAATACATCTATGACCTGTGTTTTAGCACTTCAAATTAAGCAGGGCATTTATGAGTTTTCAGTAGAATTAGTCTTTATTTGACAAACCGTGTCTTTGTTTACTTTTAAGGATTCTTTTTAGCCTTCTGCACTCAGTAGTTCACTTCAGGGGGAGAACAAATGGAAGTGCATTAGTTACTTGTTTGTTTTTCCTTCAGCTGTTCAGTTAGGCAGTAACCACAGTGTTTACAAGGAGTCAAATACTGAAGGGTGATTCTAGTGATGTACATTCAGGAATTTTAAATTCAAAGCAAATAATCATCTTAGTTTTAGAAGAACAGATGCTTATTTGGAAAATATACTTTGAAAACTACTTCCATCTTTGCCATGACTCCTAGAAGCAATTACATTTCTAAATTACAGTAGGGCATGTATATACTTACAAACATATACATCTGTTTTCAATTTGTTAGTCCTATTCTAGATGTTAACACAATAAGGTATGTATAAACATCATAATAACCAAGTAAAAAGACCAAAAAATGTCCTTTCTTATAGCAAATTGGTTTATCTGAAGGCATTAGATAAATGCCATGTTTGTTTAAAATGTTAAGTTTCTTCCACTTAAAAAAATAGTTTTTTTCTAGGCTCTAGTCCAGTGTGAGCAACTGAAAAGTGAGATAGAACGGCAGAAGAATCGTCTTGAAAGGGAGTTAGCTGCCCAGCTAAATATGAGGACTGATGAAAAAGAAGCACTGCGGGAAGAAATGAAGAAGGAAAGGGAGGGCTTGGCAGCAATGGTATGAGTTGGGTTTTTTTCTCTTTGAGTATTACAACAAGCATATTGTCCTCTTTAAACTTTTTGTTTGCTTGTCTTTCATTTTGTTTCAGTTTTGGATTTGAGAGCTCAGTAAATCACCTCCACCATTGCTTCAAAACAGTGGTAGATAAGCAATCCTTTGACTCTGAACAACTGGATTTTACTATATCACTAGATACGTACTAAGTTGTTGATGTTATGCACTTTATTTTAGTTTGCATAATAGTTTCTAATGCACTTTCTCAAAGTAGGAAAGGGTTAAGTAATATGTGATGCAAGGTTTGTACCTAGCTTCTTATAAAGATTATTATTTAGGTTGCCAAATCAAGCATTCAGAAGTTAACACATGACAAATTTAGGGGGTTTTGCTACTTTATGCTTACATATACATATATATTAGTGTTACAATATTGTAATTGCATTATAATATGGTATTCTTCAGAGTGGTCTTATATGCTTAATTTGCCCATCTGCAGAAATGTGTTGGAATCAGTTTTCTCACTTTTACTGATGTTTATAAACTCTCTAAGACAGAATCTGTCTCATCATCAATACTGTGACCATTGCAACAGAGCCTTGATAGCCTTGTTTTAGACTTCCAGTTGCCAGTAAAATTTGAGTATAAAGAGTTTTCTGCCAATGCAATCTACAGAGGAAACCTGTTAACCTTGCTAACAGCAGTAAACCTACGAGACACGACAGAGGAAGCACTTCTAAGGTGACTGGAGAAAGAAATAGGAAGAAGAGTAGAGAGAGAAATGCTCCATGAATTAGTCATTTTCATGCTTGTTTGCAACCTCTTCAACCAGGTTTGGAAAAAATGTAGTGGATTTCTCTTTTGATTGCAGGCTTTTTCCATATTTTTAGGCTCTTTTTAGAAATAAACCATGAAGTTTATAAAATCTGGAGAGCATAGACTGAACAGTATAAACTCAGTGTTTAAAAAAGAGGAGGTTCTTTAGTAGAGGTGTTGCTTGTGAAATGGTTGGAAAACTGCTAGCATAAACAGGGAATCAAGGTGATAGGGTTGTATTTCTGGTATTATGAGATGGTGGAATAATGTTCTGGAGCTGCTACAGGAAGTCAAAGTCACACTTTTACTCCAGATCCAGATATTAAACCAGGAATTAAGCACAGTGGTAGGGGCTAAGTGATATTTAAGAAAGTGAACTGTTGTAAGTGATCAGCAGAAATCTGTTGCCAGGGAAACCGAAATTTAAAAAATTAACCTTACACTGGAGACAATGAGGCATTATTAAGCAATTCCTTGTTTGAGTCTTTGCTATCTATTGGAATTTATCACTCACGCATTTAGTTGTTTGGTTACAGATTTGCTTTAGAGCAGGGTATGCACTCCAAAACACATCCTATTAGACAAAGATTTAATAATTATTTTTTTTTTTGGTAGAATAATTCAATCCATGGCATCACATTACTTTGTATTTCATTACCCACAGAGATAAGTTTTACTGGAACTGATTCTCACTTCGAGTGGTTGTGGTCCTCTTTTTAAATCCTATGTATATTAAACAACATATAGCGACATGATGATATCATGCTTGGTAGTTAAAGCATATGGGATGACTTTATAGTAATCTATGATCTATAGGCACAATTTACGCCTATGTATGATTAACTACTTTTATGCTTCAGATTATGAGATGGTAGAAATGGTATACTGTGCATCAAGTCAACCTCTATGTGAATATTTTAACGCTTACATTATGAAGTGATTTGTTTGAAGGGGAGAATTGACATGATACATAAATCAGGTAGATTTATAATGAGTGAAAAATAGTTATGAATATATAATCCTCTAGGTTTGGCTTTGAATTCCTGTAAATTAACCTAGAACTGTCAGACACCATTATTTCCACTTATATTAGTAAGCTTCGGGGCTAAATAGCTGAAGGGTCACTGTATCTGTTTTATTGTTACATTTTTACTATTCAGCAACATTTGATCTGAATTACATTAGAATTTTTAACATACTGTATATGGTTTTTGTACAACATCACGCTTTGATCTGTAGTGCCGAAATGTTTTCTGAACTTGAAAATTAATTTAAGATCTGTGATGCAACTGTCTTGCAATGACAGTTTTCTTTAGCTGGGGAAACATGATTTGGTTTAAATCAATCTACATGAAGATGGATAAGAAGGTGCTAAACAATACTCTTACAGCTGCAAGACTGAGGCAACCACTGCTTCTGACACTTTGTCCGTACTAACAAGTCCTGAAGACTAATCTGGTTGATTAAAAGTTTCAAATAAACTACTGTATGATAAAATAATTCAAGATAATGAACCTATTGTTAAAATTTAGCCATATTCTGTTCTATGTTATTATATATGTTATCGTGTGTGTATATTAATATATTTATTATATATTTATTCTATTTTTAATGCTATGAATTTTAGCTACATAAAGCTGCTTTCAAGGAGAAAGTCCCACAAGATTTAGATCACATCATTACATTGTTCTTCGGCTTTTTGCAGGTGACAGCCATGTCTGAGAATGTGGCCATGTTGGAAGCTCAGGTAGAGAGGATTACAAGGGAAAAGAACTCTCTAGTAAACCAGCTAGAAGAATCACAACATCAGCTTGCATCTCATGAAGTGGAGATGAATAAGGTAGGCACATTTATAAATGGGTATTGAGCTTCGTTTTCCTTATCATTGTGACCTGAAAGATGAGAATTTTTTTCTTTCTGCATTTTCCTCTGTATTGGTAAAGAACATGTGATAAATGTAAACATCACTTGAATATCTCAGAGGCACAGTTTTACAAGTAAAAAGATAACTTGTTCAGTCTGCCAAGTCACCATTTGATGCAAACATTAACCTTCTACCTTTGCAGAATATGCAGATCACTATTTACAACTGCAATCCAGTGTTCCATTACGAATTGCATTTGGTGTGAATGAGACAACATAGTATTCAACCCTGTCCTGTAATTGTTACCTCTGGGACATGCAGTGCTAAAATAAAGGGAGCTGTATCAAATCACTGTTTTTCAAGTACTTTGCTGTGGAATTTCTATGTGGTGTAGTGCTTTATTCATTAATATTGATGGTATGCCTTTTACAAAGAGATCTTTCTTTCAGTTCAGTCTACCTATGTATGTGTATCACTTCTGGGTGCTTTATTTTGCACATTTCTCAATCTGTTAGAGCATTAATGTGGTGATAACATGAGAAAGAAAAAACTACTGTCATACAAAATTTATTCTGGGAAATAACACATGTTGAAGTGATTATTTTTATTAGCTTAGTTTCATCATTCACTTGTTACAGAAGCAACTTCAACTTCCTGAAGATGAGGGGATGCTAAATTTCTGTAGAATAGAAATTGGAGAGTTCAGATTTGTTACAGCCTCTTGAAATATCTATAAACCTTACCAGTAATTCTTGGGACAATCCTACCTCCCCTGTTGTTAATTGCAAGGTTTTGGGGAGCAATTAATTCTTAGAGAGGTTTTCAACAATTCCTGTCTTCCTCTGCTGCCTCTGCTCATAGAAATAGCTGAAAGTATTATAGAAAATTTACAGCGGAAAGTAATTCAAACTTACTAGAAAAATTAATTCAATTTCAGCCAAAAGACAAATGAGGGAGCATTTTAAGAATGTCAAAGTGGTTTGATTTACCATTTTTGCAACACACTTGATTTTTCAGACAGGATTCACAGATGACTAACACCATTTACAGGGCCGGGGAAGGGGGTAGCAAGGTAGTATGTATAAAGATCCATTGGTCTAGGAAGAATAATTTTATAGCCTACTGATTTGAAGCAATCTCTCAGGAGAGTGACGCTGTGGATCCTGACTCTTCTTCCATTAATGTTAATCAATACAAAGTTGAATAGGTGGCCACCTTACAGTAGTCTATCCTGTGTTTTTATTGCACTGTCCTGAGAGATTGGAAAACTGCATTTGTACCCCTGTTCTGAATTGAGAGGTCAAACACCCTGGAGGAACATCCTATCATTGAGCTGTCAGGACTGTGTGCATCACCCTGACCTTTTTCATTGGCTATGTTAAGTGACATCTGTGTCTGCTTGTGAGTCTGACTTCTTGTTTTCAAACTCAGTTTGCTGTTATTAAAAACAACAAATAGCAATGTTTTTCCTTTTGAGTTTTATTTGAAATATCTTTTTCTGCATGCATCAGAAGTCAAGGGGAAAAGGTTTAGAGTGAGAACCCTTCTTTTTCATTCTGAACTATAAGGAGACTGAAAAATTCATTATTAGGAGAGCACCATCTGCTGATTTTTTTGCGTTACTCACTTTGTATGATGAATGTAGTAGCTGAAGGCGAGAATGGCTGTATCTTTTTTATTTTACCTAGAGGAAGTGACACACTGCACTTGTTACATCCTTCATATAAAGGAAGGAGGAGGTAGAAAGACAGGGTTGGCAATCTATGCAGTTGCATTTTAGGATTTTTTAGTTGCATATGATATTTCAGCATTTAAAAAAAAATGTTTTAGAACTTTGCCATTCCCCAGAGCATTTGCTACCTTGTGTTATTTGCAACAGGACTACATTCACAAGCTGTCCTTCGAATTTCTAAGTGATGCTGCTTCTTAAAGTTATGAGAATTGGTTTTGGTTTTTTCTAAGTTGATTTAATTGTAGTATTCGTATTTGCTTTTACTCTACCTTTTTTAAAAAGGGGG
>NW_020799097.1:85697078-85715343 GCF_003259725.1 Athene cunicularia
GGGGGGGGGGGGGGTGTAGTGAAAAAGAGAAGAGGTATAAGCCTGAAAAATAGAAATTAATTTGGGTTGTAGAATGTGTGTGAGGAGATTCTTATGAAGCACAGAGGACTGTAGGAGCAAATTAGTGTGCACATTTAGGAAGCAAGTCTTGTGAAAGACTGTTAAGTGGGGCAAGGAAGCAGAGTTGAGGTGGAAAGAAAGTTCTCTAAGAGTAACTGAGTAAACATATTTGTGTTCTCACTAGAGAATGTGCATGTATTTGTTTTGTTTATTAAGGTGAAATGAGCAGGCACAAATTGGAGGTGATCACACAAGATAAGAACAAAAAGGGGACAGCTGTCTGCCATCCTCCATTCCTAACAGATGAGATCAAATAGAATCCTTTAAAAATCATAGATTGGGAAATGGGAGAATAACATCCCTGCACAGCAGTGGTGAAGTTATGTGGGAGGGACTGGTGTGGGGTTGTTTTTCCTTTCTCTTTCTTTCCCCTAACCCCTCCCCAGACCCTCTGAAGTTGAGCTGCCTTCAGGTGGAAAGGAATGAGGAGGTAATACAAGGAACATCCCAACAGCAGAAAATAATTGTTGCCTTTGTAGAAGTGATACTAGATTTCTTTAAATGTTGCTTTGAACTCTTTCTTCTGGCCCATGCATATATTTGAATTAGGCATTTTTTTTAAAGAATTTATCTTCAGTTTGTAGTAAGTCTGTAATGCTCTGATCTAACTTTGAAAATTATCGTATTAACATTTAAACATTTTCTTCCTTAACAGTGGAAAATTGGCAAGATAAACTATGCCCTTATATAGGAGTGTGATAGATCCTTCTAGGTTTTGAAAGTGTTGACATAGACTTTCATGGGATTTTAGAGAGCATGGGAGAAGAATATAAAACCAGCAACTGTAGTTTAACTGTATTTAGTAGCACATATATTTACAACATAAATATTTATACTTAGCAAAATCTTGATCCAAATATAATTGAATCTTGAAAGCACTGCATATTTCAAAGTTAATGACTATATAGAGAATTCAGATCCACCTTTTTATATAAAAACATTTACCATATGTAGTCTTAAAATATCTGTAAATTAAAATATGTTGCATTTAAATGACCTCTAGAGGGCACCAAAAGATTTAATTGCAAACCCTGGGCTATGGATTCTTCAAGCTACAGATCATGTTGTCTGTATAATCTAACAGGTGTGTGGAGAAATGCGCTATCAGTTGAATCAAACCAAAATGAAGAAGGATGAGGCAGAAAAGGAGCTCAGAGAGTACAGAACAAAAACTATAAGGGAGCTTGAAATTAAGGACCAGGTAAGAGATAATACTGCTCTAACTTTGCAGTTATTAGAAGCCTAAGTAGGGTTATTTCGGAAGCTGGAATGATTCGTTTTTCTAATAGTGGTCATTTATTACTGTTAAATGGTTTCTAAATTAATGGCAACAAGCCAGCTATTACTGTTAAATAAATACCTCTTAGTTATCTTATTCTTGTTTTCAGCCCTAGTATGTTCAGTTTTACATAATAGTCATCCCATGCTTTCATATGGTATTACTCTATCATATGTATTCTTACAACGTACTTAAATTGTATGTACTGTATACATATGTTTATACACTTTTTCTCACAAATAAATCCACACATGATTATGTATACATGCAGCCTGACAAAACAATAAAGACTCTGAGTATAACCTAATGATACCAAAAATAAAAATCATTTCTCTTCCAGTTTCTTTAAAGATTCCAGGTTACTGAATGCTGAGATTCATTGAAAAGTTTAAAAAAAAAAAAAAAACAAAAACCAAAACAACCAAAAAATAACCTTCTAGAGAAAATAACTATATAAAAATTCCACTAGGCATTAACTGTTGATTATCTAAAATTGTGGTTTATAATAATACAAAAAACAGTATATGCCTTACAGGTAGTCTGTGAGAAAACATTCCATGCAGTAAGAAAGATTATTAGAGTAACCTGCGACATACTTGGCAAACAGCTTGAACAGGTGTAATCTGCATCTTTTGAAGTGCCCTTTTTGTTGAGGTTCTATCCGTTTTTCTCTAGGTTATTCCTTCATAAGTTGCTTTTTGCACATGAGAGTGGATGTCTTCTGAATACACAGATGTATAAGATGCACATGAGGATAATTTTTTTAAATGCATTTTCTTATTAGAGCAGCCAGTCCAACAGGTTTTAAATAATTCTTTTCCTTGTAAATAAGTGAACAAATCAGTCCCTGTGTAAGAATATATGTAGGGAAAAATGAAGTATTTCTAAAATTATATTTTATTTACCAGTTCCCAAAAATCTTCATGTAGAATAGTGTTTATTAATAAAGTACGAGTTTAGGCTGGAAGCAATATTAATTCCAATTATAATCAAAAGATATGTAAAATCCAAAAGAGAAGCTTATTAGATAAAATAACTCTTCAATATGTATGGAAAATCATACAGTGCAGAAAAAAAGAAAAAGGGCCTTAAAGCATTTCATTTTCAGGGTTGGCTTTGTTGGGGTTTTTTTTTTTTTTTTCACTCCTGCATCCTTTAGGCCTAAGGACACTTTGAAAAACAAAAAACAGGCTTGTCGTCTGTGTCTTGACAGATATCACAGATAAGAGAGTTGGCATAATCTTGGCATACAAATAAAACAGGATGTGTTTAATAAGATATTTGAAGAAGTATCTTGGATTTTAAATCCTATTCTTCAACTTGCTTCAGGATTGCCTTTTGAACAAATTGTAAATTTTAACAAAATATTTTAACCTCATGTATCGACGTACTGGTATTTTATTCAGTGTGGGAATGAATACACTGAAATGTGATGATTTATAATGTGATATAATTAAATGAAGTGATGGGAGGCGGAGTTCCTATCAGCGAAGATTATTAGAGTAATTCAGTAATTATATAAAGTAATTATATTGTTCAAATATGATTATTGGTTCCTCAAAAAAATGAAAATAAAGTATTTTGAAATTCTCAGGCTCAGTATCTAGCAGATGTTTTATAGCTGTGGTTCTCGTAACCAAAAAAGTTCTGTAAAGGTCCTAATATTATTTAACATGTTAAAAGGCAACCAAAAAGAATGTATACACATTTGGGGGTTTTGTTTTGTTGTTTTAGTTTGGGTTTTTTTAATCAACTTTTAACAAATATTAATAAGTCATTGCAAATTATTTAATTTAAATTAAATTAAAACAGTGCAATCGCATCTAGCTTTGTATTTAAAGAAAAACCTAAACTGTTTCATCCTATATGGTACTGAATAGCAAACAGTAATTGTTCTTTGGTCTCTCAGCCATGACCTGACCTTCTGGCTAAGAGACAGTTGATACCTTCCTTGGCCACCATCTGTTCATAATAAATACATATTTATTCTTTAAAAATAGACAATAATGTATTAGTGTTTTCTTGCAATTCAATATTAAGTAGTGCATTTTTCTGTTTTAAAAGCAAAGAATCATGTTTCAGGTTGTCTTTTGATATACTGAAAGTGGGTTTACTGTTTCTTGGGGTATGATTGTATTTTTAATTGTGCTGTAGATAAATTTTAGTCTTGAAGACATATTTTAGTTTATATGTACTGACTTTCAAAAAGGGATTAAAGTTATTCAGGTGTGTCAGAAGAGGCAGGAATCCCTACATTTAGGATCAGAAATCCCCAATTTAGGATCATCAGATACATATATATATAGGTAAATACAGATATATTTTTATCATACACTGATATTTAGAAAATTAGAAAATGTTTAGAAAAATTAAAGGGAGTATGCATCTTTGGTCTTATTCTCTTTTATTCAAACATCTCTTTTCCTATCTTTATTACTCAGGACAATAACAAATATTGACACCTTGGTGTGACTACCTGTTATTAATATTTGACATGAATATTTCTTAAAATAAAAATGAAGAAGCAACGGGCAACATTACTATTTAAATTGAATAAGAGTTTTGCAATATTATCCATCATGATCCTGATTAACGTTAGGATTATGGAGGGAGAGGGGGAAAGACATACACCACACAGTTTCTCTATACAAAAACTGCATCTGTTCATCTGGCCCAGTATGTTGTAAAGTAACATAACCTACTGCCCTCTCTTTTTCTCTCTCAGACCTCCTATTGTGGATGTAGCTGTGCTGAAATAACAGTGCCTTACTCAATACTTTTCCTTCACAAGCTTTATAAGTTATACGAGTATAATGCTTTCATGGCAGTAAACTGTGTCCACACTAGGGGTTGTACTAGCACAGCTATATTGGAGAAAAGTCACGCCCTAACCTAAATAGCTGTTATCAGAACAAAAATTTTGTGGCATATTTGACACAGCAGGACTTCACTTTTATAATACTTTTTCTGTGATTTTGGAAGCACTGCATGGCATAATTTGTGCATTTCTAATAGAAATCATACGTCTGACACACTATGAAATCGTTTCCTCAGATCAGCATCACTTGCTCTTTTCTGCTGTACATTATAAAAATAAAAATAAAGTATACTTATTCATTTTCTTTCTGTTTCTCTGTAAATAATTTTTATTTGGTTTATAAAATCTTGCAAGCTTCAGCATACAGAAGTGAAAACAGTTTTGTGTAGTATTGGTTTATGCAGTCCCAACCAATTTGGGCATCATCCTTATTAGGTAGCTCTTACTGGTAGCATTGCACCACTGGGAATTGTCTCCTTGTAATAAAGCGATAGGATAACATGTTAAATCCAACTTCAGAAACTAACTGAAGTTTTTAAATTTTATTTTACCATGTTTTGAGGAATCAGATAAATACTTTGTGTAGAAATAAATCCAATCCGATAATCTTAACCTGTAAATAGCTATTCTTTTAATACTGTCTTTGAAATTGGGCAAACACAGTTTGAAGTTAGGGATTACAGAATTCTGTCACCTACCTTGTAGGTGACAGAATACAAAGCTCCAGAAATATTATACCAAAAGCCATTAGATTTTTAAGGATTGCCTGTATGGAAGTTCATGAGCTCAAATAAAAAGTAGTTGGGAGAGTGACTGGTATGCACAACCTATACAAATGGAAAGAGCTACACATCAGAGTAGTTTTGGGTAGTATGACAGAACCTAAATGATGTCTCTGTACACTATAGACTGACAATTTTGCAGACAAATAAAAATCTGGCAAAATTGCAGTCCAAAAGCATTTTGCCAAAAGGTATTTTGGGAATGTTTATCTCATTTGTCATAAATCTGTGATTTATAGTAACCTAATTTAGACATCATAAGCGGAGAGATTACTGACTCTGTCTTCATCAGAAATAATGCAGGCCAAGAGTTTGGGTATATATCCTGGAAATGCTGCAGAGTGTCCAATGCAAAGACCAATAAAACCTTCTGAAGACACTGCTTCACTGAAACGTCTTTTTATGAATAAATATCAGGCTTCCATAAATCAGGCTGTAAAATACTGGATTTTTCACAAGCTGGGACATTCAGGATATCACCAGATGTTTTGAAACTTGTGAGTTTTAATAGCTCTGGTGAAGATGGGTTAGGATTATGTGTTATGGTGTGTTCTTGTAACAATCCTGTACTTAAGTTTTTGTGACCTCATTAGTTAAAAATATGCTCTGGAAGTTCTGTTTTGAAAAGAGATTCTGTTAAATCAGTAAACATGCTTGGATACTGTTTGGCAGGGAGAAAAAGCACAAAACGTAGCAGGCAGCTTGAAACTCTTAGCATGAAATTTTCTTACCTGGTCTGACCTTGAGTATAAAGGCCTTAAAAGTAGCAAAACCAAATTGCTTTTGGACAACATTAAGAAAATGTGATAACTTTTGCTGTAACTGAATTCTTTTTAATCTATCATTTTCAGTTTGGGGTATTCAATGCACTGATTTGAAAATGTGTAAATAAGCAGGGAGTAAAATGATAGTACTTTATGCCTTGCTTTGATATGAGTTCTCTGACCTATTCAGGAGGAACATCATTCTTTTTAATAATTAAACTTACAAGCTCATCTCAAGATTTTTGAGGAAAAATATTGATCTATGACACTGCTATACATAACAAAATAAATGTTTAATTACAATTATGATATGGCTGCTGCTGCTCTGCTCTGGCATTGCTTTCCTCTGCCAACCATCCATTCCTCAAAGATCAGTAGTATGAGCAGCCTTCATTTTCCTTATGTTTCTGTAAGAAAAGTCCCTGGGACTGTGATCGCCAGTAGTAGAATTTTCCGTAATGACTGGTCTTCATTTTTTGTACTGTTCTGCTTCCCCTAAGCAGCTTGCCTGCTATGAGGAATGACCCAGTCGGTAACCAGAATTTTATTGTTCATAGTGGTAGTTGGCCCATGTTCTGTCATCCAGTGTGATGTCACCCCATTAGTATATGAAAAGAGAAAATCATTTATGTTCATTAAACATTATTCAAAGTAGCAAAAGAATTTTGTAGCTCTTGGTATAGTGCATATATGCATTATATTTAAATAAATGCTTGTTTTCTGTTGTTTTTTTCTTCTTAGACTAGAAAAATGGTTGCATTATCAATAGTCATTATGCCAACAATCAGAAGAAAAAGAGTGTAAAAGCCCCTGACTGTCACTTGTCAGTTGTTACTGTATAGGTTTTATTTCCAGCTATTCCTTAGTGCTGTCCAGGAAAAAAGAGACAATCCCACATCAGTAGTCTCAAATATGTGTTTGAAAGGATAAAAGGAGTAAGTTTTGTTCTCTCGTGTTTCTCAATAATGAAGTAGGAGTAATCTTCCTCTTTTTTTTTTTTTTTTCTCTCTCTTTGCATCCTTCTTTTTCTGAAACTCCTTTATCAGCAAGGAAACCATCTATTTTGTACCACCGCATTTCCCCCGTCCCCATTTCCCCCTCACCCAGTGCAATCCATTAAAAAAAAAAAAAAAAAAGTGTTCCACTGTGAAACAAAATCACTTTCTTATCTCTGCTGGTGGCTGCTGAGCTAATCTCTAGTACAGCAGTGTTGTCTGTTAAAATGTGACTATAGTAATCTCTGTGGGTTTGGAAGTTTTGTTCCTTAAATAGTATTGCAGTTCAAATATTTTCACAAATTGAAAGCAAATATTTTCAGAGAAATAATGAGGTAAAATCCTTGTATAACGTGTTTCAGGCATTCACTCTTCTGTGTTTCCCAGGGTATTTATCCACAGTATCCAGGGGCCATGTTGCTCTTTGAGAGTTTGTACAAGGGCAGACACCTAAGATTATTGCTTAATTAAAAAATTGTGTGTGCGTGTATTCATAAATATACACTTAGCAACATGAATCTTTTCTTGCCCCCACTAACAATTCCAGGTAGAAAGTTTCCTTCAATGGGATTTAAAGATGTATTTAAGAACATCCCCCCTCCGTGCTATTCTTAGGAAGTTCTTCCAGCACCCCTGCTCTTCCTAACAAACTGTCTATTAATTCTCAATCTTTTTGGACCTTTGCTTAGGTAATGGCTCTCATCTTGAGGCTTCACTAAAAGTGGAGCACATGAGGTGCCAGAGTACTGCCAGGTGCCATTACAACTTTGCAGTACAAGTGACAAAGTGGTCACAAAGTTAGTTTTCTCTGAGGAATTTAAGAGTCCTACCAGATCAGGCTAAAATAGTAGCTTTACAACAAATTACAGCCTGCACTGCTTATCTAGGTTATGGCTTTGCTTGTCCCTCTGTTCTTTAGAGGTCAACTGATTAGTGAGCCAACCGTAAGGGAAAACCTTTCAAAGGAACTGTGTGTGTTTATTGGGGTTACTTCTTGTGTTTCTGCTCTTGTTAGTTGCCTTCCATGTCATGAAAAGTTTCCAGAATTCTGTCTTGGAATAAGCGGTTTATAGAATTTGCCGTTGTCTTGTTTTTTGTGAATTGACCTGTTGGAAAGAGGTGGTCTTTGTGGACTCTTTAAGTTTTGTGTACATTGTATTTCTTACTATTTATTTGTATATTCTCACAGCTTTATAAGAAATCTTCCAGAAAGGAGGTTTCCCCTTTTAAAACCTAATTTAATTTTAATTTAAAATCTAATTTAATTAAAACCTAATTTAGTTTTCAGAACTGCTTTGTATCCTCATTCAGATTTGAATGGGAAGCAGCAGTAATTCATATAGAGTGCACAAGGGAGAAAAACATTGTTGGGACATGGCAGGGGTTACCCTTGTGATAGCCCTAACTCTCTTTACAAAGTTGGATAGTTCTTCAGGTGCAATATGCTATGTCAGATGGCCATGCCTGGGAGGTCTGAGATTTAGAGACTGCTCAGAACCTAGAGTTGCTTGACTGATATCAGGATTGGGATAGAAATGACTGCAAGTGACCCCTGCTGCATATGGACTGATAGCCATCTTTCCTCCAAGTAGAATACCTCGATCTTGCTTCAGAAACAGTCATGTTGTGTTGGGGTTTTTTATATTAGAGAATAGTGTTATAGTAGGATATGATTGTTCTGTCACTGATTAATTAGTATATTAACAAGTAAAGAAGGCAATATGGATTGGGATCAGTGTTAAACAGTGCAAAAATTTCCTCTCACTGCTATATAAAATATTTAAGTCTATGTAAATAGCCATATTGGTGATACCTATTAGACCTTAATTAGTACACAGCACTGAGGCTGTATCATTGATCTCATTTGAAGGACTGCTTTAGTAAATGAAGATCAGGGCCTGTAGAATTTTACTGTGTATTAATTTGAAGTGTATGTGTGTTTATAGATGTTGATTGCCTTTTGGGGACTTACCTGCAAATACCAACCACCATAGTAATTATATTTCACTTTTAATAACTTTATATTTGTTGTTCTATTTTTGGTTCTATTTTATGCCCCACTTAATCTTTTAATAATGGTGGAGAATGAAGTATGTAACAAAAAGAAAGTACTGTAAATTCCCAAAAATACTTTCCACTGCAGAATTATTTTACTGCAGAATTTGTGCAGTGGTATAGTCAGTGCAGAATTTATTTTTCAGATTATACTGTGTATTTGCTTACCTGAAGTGTGAGCATACTGGGACAATATTGAATGTCATAAATCACTTATGGATTAATCTAGTTTTATTATATTTTTTATTTTGTTAAAAATCTTCTAAAGTTGTTTTTGCATTTCCTTCAGAGTATGAGTTCTTTTATCACTGCTTAATCATTCTCATTTGTTTTAAAAAAAGCATTTGTCTTTTCTGTCAGTTTACTGCTATTTAAAATTCTATACAAAACATCTGCTAGTTTTGAGTTTAAAGTTGCATTTTTCTGCATACAGTAGAATGAGCATCGGTATGAAAAGAAATAAAATTTTTTTAATCTTTAATTTGGCTTGTTTTGCATGAAATTGTTATTTCATTTTATCTGATTTTGTAGAGATAAAGAGATGTCTAGTTAATTAAACAGCATGTTTTTAAAACATACATAAGTATTGTTAGGTGAAGATAATTTCAGATAATTTATGAAGAGGGTGTTTGAAGATCTGATGCAGTGTTTGAAAAATCATCTTTAATGTTTTCCAGTAAGTTACATTTATGTCACTGAATGAGCATCTCCAGTGTGTTCACTAAAAATGCATTGTGAAAATCAGAAGATAATTTGTAAACTCATCATAAACTAATGAATGAGAAGTTAAACACTTATTTTAAATGTTCAAGAAAAAATAAAGAAGGCTCCTATATGCTTTGAAGTGAACAACTTATAAAAGGTGGTTGGTGGTAGTACTGAAAAAAAGAATAATTGATAGAGAATAACAATTTACCGCAGTGATATTTCACCAGTGGTTTAATTTTTATTTATCAATCTTTCTTCTAACTGAATTGAGTATGCGTGCTGAATAGTGTTAATGTGTTTCAACTTATTAATAATGATGTTTCTCTCACTGAGGTTTAGCCTGCCATCTTTCAATGGCAAAGTGCCTGTTGATATTCCTGGGAGTTTAGGCAACTGCAGTGCAAAACAGATTAAATAGTACTTTTAAAATTATGTGCAGAAGTAATAAGAATATTAAAGTTGTGGAGTTAAGCACCAGAAGTTGCCTGTTCCAACCTTAATGTAGTCTTGTTGTACATATACATTATGATAATTCTGTTCCTTGTTATACTGAAAATCTGTTTCAGATTTTCTTAAACGCAAGATTGTCATCTGTCTTTTTGCAGTTCTGTGCTCCATCTCTTGTCTCTCACATACATTGAAAAGTTAAGTACCTTGAAGAAATACTCTCTGATCATGTTGTAAAAAGCTGTATCACAAGTGATAGGCACTGAGGGATCAAATTAACGCTGCATGAGAAGCAGAGTTGTCAGCAAAATACTTTAGTTGGTGGTTTGTTTCTGTTTCTCTCCCTACAATTACACTGGGGCCCAGATAGCAGCTGCAGAACTGCTTGCAGCTTCCCAATACAAAAAATGGGAAAAGTAACAGGAAAACTAGTTTGAATCTGAGTAGTTTTGGAAACATGCTGCCTGATAACGTTATCTACAGGATCATTGAAGAAGCTTCTGTAATTTCTCTGTATTTTAAATTCTGGTTATATTGTGATGACCTAGAGATGGACTGGACTTGACATATTTCAGGATAGAGTACATAT
Source organism: Athene cunicularia (assembly GCF_003259725.1). Lineage (NCBI taxonomy): Eukaryota > Metazoa > Chordata > Aves > Strigiformes > Strigidae > Athene > Athene cunicularia. The sequence continues at coordinate 85,707,636 of NW_020799097.1, forward strand.
GTGAGACTGTTAAGGTTTGAAGAGAGAGAAGAGGTTGTTTTGTATTGTATGAACAAGTCTCAAGTTCTGAGGCTTCGTATGTTTCAAACTATTATCTGAGTTTTTAAACTAAAGTAACACGTGGCATTCAGAGTATGGGCTACCTGTTTTCAGCACGGTGATGCATGGCTCCTACCAACTTATTTTCAATTAATGTTTTCTGGTGTTTCAAAAAGAATAATTTAGTTGATATCCCTAAATATACATGGATTAAATGCTTCTGGTTTCTGAGTTGCTATTAACATATTATCTTGGGTGGCATTTTTCTGCCATCCTTTTCTCACGAGGTTGTCTGCTGTTTCTGCCATGGTCATTGCCAGAGTTCTTGTGTAGAATTCCTACTCTTCATATAACTCACGCTGCGAGTACCTCTAACTATTGGTATTTTAACATATATTTTTATATATATATCTATGTGTACCCACACACATGCACAAACACCTCTGTGTGTGTGTGTGTGTGTGTGTGTGTAAAAGGAGCTGATTCTGAATTTTGGAATTACTGATGAAAGTAGCAGAAGTGAAATTGTTATTCAAAAATCTATGTTTGCTTTCTTGACACTTTTTATAGAAATTGTAAGACTCCTGTGAATCTTTAAAGATCCTGTCATAGAGTCATTACCTTAGAATTTCCCTTTGCACTTTCATGACAACTGAAACCTATGGATGTATTCTTGGGTTCAACCCTGCAGGTTCAACATCTGGCTGATGGAAGCAGAACATTTTTACCAGAGGTTCTTGCACTTGGAATTTTTTTCCTTCTGTGGGTCTGTGTCAAAACCTGACTGAGCCTGTTTAACTTGAGGCAATGGTGTAAGGCCCATCTGTTCCTTGAAACTTTTCCCTGAAGGAGTGATCTAGAGAGCATGTTCTCAGCTGTGGTTGTGCTTTTTCAAATACTTAGTTGATACTTTTTGATTAACTTGTGGTTTGAGGTTTTTTTTTAAGATATGCTGAATGGATGTATTCTTAAAGCAAATTTTAAGAATCTTGAGAACTTCCTTATCTTTAATTTTTAAAGACAGTGAAGAACTCACGTCTGTTTATTATGAATGGATAAATAATTTTAATCAACTGCTGCTGCTAGGAAGAATATAGTGTAGGGAACCCACTGAGACTTCTGTTGTACTATTTAAAATATACAAAAGTCTCTGGAAATAAGTGAAAATGCAAAGCATATGTAACTGAATGCCTTTGCACACCTGGTTTTAAAATATTCTGGCAGTATAATGGGTTGTTACATTCTTTAGAAGGGAAGACTACTACTGATTTTGCAGATAGTTTCACTACCTTTGTATTTGAACTCGGAATTACCGATTCAAGGAATGGTCTATGTGTTAAAGCAAGGTGACATTCAAATATAATAAAAATTTCCTTCATGAACCTTTGTAGGGTGCTTTTGGGAGTAAAAAGTGTACAGTTAAGTAATTAGCAAAATTAAAAAAAAAACATTATGAAACCTTTTTCTGGATTAAGATGATTGTATTTGCTGCAACATCATGACTTACTCTAAGTGGTTTAGGTTAACATTTTCATGGGAGGAAAAGAGACAACATAATTATGAAGGTGCTTCAAGTGCAAATATTGGGACTCAATTACATTCATTTGTTCTTGTAGGATATTTGAATGAATAATTTCATTAACTAAAGAACATGAGGAGGCTTGCCTACATGAGGGAGCTATTACAAAATGTTATGGTATGAATTTGAAGTATAATAGCTATTCAGCACTAACTCCTTATATAAACAATTTTATTCTGTACTACAAATAACCTTTCACAGTTTAGTTGACTGAAAAACATGCAAGTTCCCTCCAGCCCCAACGACGAATAAATATTTATGTAGGGAGTTAGTGTGGAATAGTTACTACATGATCAAGTTACATTGTTAGCTTATTCTGTACTCCACTGGCCTCCTTAAAAGCATCCTTGGGACAAAGTATAGTATTACATTACGGATGTATTCCTACAGGTACTTGTATGCTGTAAAGGGCCTTAGAGCAAAATGTATTCCTTCTGAGAATATTTGTGAAAAATGTTTAAATAGTTGACAGCATGATTCAATTAGAGATCCTAAGTCCAGTATGCTTCGCTGGAATCAAAGATGCTGGCCATGCAAATTTGCCTATCATTATTTGTAAAATAAATTAATAGTCTCAGTGACTAAGTTAGATTTACCGTGTTTAGTTGACGTACAAGGACTAATGATATTAAGAAAATGACAGGATTAACACCAACTGGTATTTTTAGGATTCATTTATAAGTCATAAACAACTTATTTTCAGTGATGGTAGAATCATAAATTACCTTTATTCTCTTGCATAATATTATGTGAATATGATAAAGCTAAATTCCCGTGTGTCATTGTTTATGTAATAGATAAGAAAAATAAATGACCACAAGAGCTATTCTATGTCCAGCAGCTTCTGAAGGTCACTGCTGTTCTGCTGCCTTCTAGCTTTCTAACACAGTGAATTCGGGAAACAAATATGGAAGCCTTTATGTGAGAAAATCAGAATATGATTGAATGCATGTATCTCTTAAGCAGTGAGAAGTCAATAGCGTTGTGTATTAATGTCTTTAAATATGATATGCATTTTGGCTTTTCACAAGAATGCAATTTCAAATACTTTAATTTGCTTGTCTTGCAGTTTTTATCAACAAACTACTTTTGTCTAAAACCAAAGTGTGCATTATTTTTCAGGAGTTTTGATCACATTAAGATTTATTGTTTAAAATGTATCTCCATGCGTTTCTTAAATATACTTTCTTTGGTTCTACAATTTTCTAAGAAAATAGAAAAACTGGGATTAGAGCTGAATGGAAACAAACAGCGTTTGGAACAAGCCCAGCAGGATGTGACAGGAGCCAGAGAGGAGTGCCTAAAACTGACAGAACTGCTGAGTAAATCTGAGCACCAACTGCACCTCACCAGGTACCCCTTATCCTATTACATGCTGTAGTACCAATTTCATTCTGCTAATTTTTTGCCACAGGCTTCCCTGCAGTTGTTATAGATACTTGCAGTCATTGACTGCATGGGCAGTCCTCAGTCATGTTAGAAGTGGAGATTTAAATAAGTGAGTTATGAACCACAAAGTAAATTATGAACTGTAATTTATGAAGGTGAATTACTAGTGTGAAGAAAAGGCAATGTTCATCTCCAGTGATGAGTTTGCATGCTTTTGGGCAGGAAGAAGAGCAGGGGAGATTGCAGCTACATTCTTTTTGTTGTTGGTGTGTTAGGTAGGACAAAGATATTTTAATTGTCGCTTGAGAATGTAGTGTACAACAGCACCTTTAAGCATAGGAGTTCTCAGATTAATAACCTGAAGTTTCTGCATCAGAATGACCAGGAATGTATAAATGAACATAACTGTGTTAAGTTTTGCTGAAGATTAAAGAACCAAAAGGTAATACTACTGTCTGTGAATAGAAGGTAAGCTCAAGTATGTGAGGAGGGTGTTTAACTCACTTGCTCAGTGGAGATATGGTACAAGGCACTGTGTGATGAGAAACTTTGCCTGAACTTATTCCAAACTTGGATATAACTCCCAATGCCGTTTTTTATACAATTCATTACACCTCTCTAGAAAACACCAGAAGGTTAACATGCCAGTTACTCATTGCAGCTTGAGTTTTGGTAACTGCAGGATTTTTTCCTTTGGCCACAGAAAATGCTCTTGTCTGACTGTTTGCAGGGTTTTGGTTGTGTGTGTGCTTTTTGTTTTGTTTTGTTGCACCACTCCATCCAAGAGTGAACATCCAGAAAAAATCCAGTGGTTTTTATTCAGTCCTTAAGGAAAAAAGTAAAGTGAGTTTAAATTTTACATGGGGGGGAAAAAAAACCCTCAGATTTTTATCACTTAACAGAAATCTGCATGTTTATCTAAGTCTTGTACTCTTTGAGCTTTGTGAGAATTCTGCCATTGAGTAAATGGAAATAAAATGGACCCTCATCTAAACTATTAAATTCAATGAATCATTTTTTTATTCAGCCACATTTCTGTGTAATTCAGAGCACGGTTGTTTAACAGATGGAAGAATGTACCACTCTAACAGCCTGTATTTAGAGAAAAAATATGCTAGAGGTTAATGAACTTGAAAAAAGTTTTGGGTGAGTTGTTAAGATATCTAAAGTTTGGATTTAGCAGAACTTTATTAATAATGATTTGTTGTGATAGTTAACCAAATGGCTTACCACGCTCCTTTTAGCAAAAGGCTGATTATATTCAATAAAGCTCTGGATATCTTGGAGGAAATCTGACTAGCCAGTATTTTTATTTTTTTTTTTGTGAATAATACTCAACTTGTGAAAATGAGGACTATTGCCTACTTTTACACAGCACTTAAAGCTGGATACCTAACATACAAATGATTCAGGTAGCTTTTCAGTCTGTGGTCTCTGACTTGGGAAGTTTCTGAGATGCAAATCACTGGGAACATTTTGGGCAAGTAATGGTCTGTGTTGGCCCTGTTCTCATGCAGTTTCACAGACATCTGCTTTTTGACACAGATGCCAAGTGCCAAGGCTTCTTTGTCTGACCTAATGCAGCCCCTCGTCTGCAATGTCCTAATCTTTATTTTATTTTTTATACTTTGTGTTCTTGTTATGGCCTATTCTTAAAGTACTGAAATGTTTTCTATGCTGATATTTAATTGTTGGAAAAATGTATACATTGAAGCATGGGAAATAGGATCAAATCTTTCTCCTTGATACTCCCAAGTTCTATAATACTTTCTTCTCTGTAGGCTTTTTTCTCCTGCTTGTCTTTGGAGTGTCTGTCTGGCTTCCAGGAATGTATTAGATGATGTTGCTGCATGGACGAAGGGAGGGAAAAGAGAGGAGAGATTTGTTGCTCCTGAACCATTATCTGTTGTCCCTGTGTACTTAGATTGGTAGGTCAGTTAGAGATGTTCTCACATAGTCATCTGTTTTCCCTAAATTGCAGAGGAAAAGATCCCCTAGTGAAATGAAACTTTTATTTCGCCTGTACTCTTTTTTCTCCCTCTTAGATCAATTCCTGCCAGAAAAGGTTTTCTGTATTAGTGAAGGTAGAGAAGTTACATGTCTCTAGTGGCATTAGTTTTGTATTTTGAGCTGAGTATGTTTTTAATGGATTGGTACTTCCGTAGTTGTTGCATGTGGACTTTATTCACTTACAGTCTGCCTTCTTTCATTCTTTATTCCCTTTACTTCAAACGGCAGCTGTGCCAGTGGAAGTACTCACTTGAAAGGTAGTGGTAATAGCAATCCTATGAGGGTTATAGACTCATTCACTGTGGCACTTGCCAAGGAAAACAGATTTTAAGCTCTAGAGTCCTGCCTGTGGGAGGTTGCTGCAGCAATTGCACTGATTTAGTGCATCTCTTGGGTATTCTGGCCTTGGCCTTGTCTTGCTGATTCCCCTCTTTTCAGGAGAGGACCAGCTGGTCCACTCCAAGACTTCTCACATCACTGGACTTGAGGGAGGCCTGTACTGCTGTTACATGGTTGTGGATAGTCTTTCTGTTGCCTTGCATGACCTGTCTGTGTTGTTCTGGCAAAAATTAGAGGTAGCTGAGAGTTACAGAAACGATTTTTTGTTTTCTATGAATTAGTATATTACTAAGGAGAAAAGTTCTTCACTGATCCACAGATTCTAAGTTTGGATATTGTAAACAAATAGAATAATAAAATGAATACAAGACCTTTGGATTTTAATGTATGAAAATTAGATGGTAGATATTATATGAATGGATTAAATGAGAAAGAGCATGTAGTCTGTCTTAATGAGAAAAAGAAAGTGCTCTGCAGAACTGCACTCTTCTCCAGGAGTCCTACTTCTTTGCTGCATCCTAGTTTTCAGACACTGTTGATTGATTACCAACTAAACAGCTTCTAAGTTAACAAAATGTACTTGTTAAAAATCAAGAAAAAGGTTACAATTAGCTATTCTAAACTGTTGCCACAGAGTTTAAAATTGCCTTTTCCTGTCACTTTTCTTCCTGGAGCAATATGTTGCTTAGAAATTCTTGCTATTAACATGCATTTCCTGCTATTGAATCTAGTTAGTAATTCTAATGTGAATGTCTTCAAATGACTGGGAAAATACAGAACTTTTGCTGTGTAGTTTGACTGTCAGTCATGTAACTTTGCAGGTCTCATCATGCTATGAGACTGACCATGCTTGTTTGTTTATTTTTTTTACCCTAGTTTCAGCTTTGTGGTTATTTGTATTAGTTATGGTAGTAGGAGAATCTTGCAAAATTAATTCCAAAGACAATGTTAAATTACCGTTACTTTGGCAAGGTTGGGTTTTGTTAATGAAGCTTATCTGAATCTATTCTTCAGGGAGCAGAAAACATACAGATCTATTGTTCTTGGTTCATGAGAGAATAATTGTTAAAAATCATGTGAGTATGCTAGTGATAAAGATCACATAAAAGAAGCAAGATGTCAACAACTTAGCATGTCATCAAATTTAATAAAATTTTTCACTGTGTTTGCGTAACAGAAACATCATTAAAAATCTTTCCTCTTTCTTTTCAAAACAAATATGAAGTTGTTATTTGTTTTAGTTGTAGTCAGATGTAGTTCCTGTTTGCATATGCTAAAGCAGTTAAATAAATCTTAAGAAGCGAGGGAATCACTGAATTTCAAAATTGAACTTTTTCTCTGCCATCATTCATTTTCTCAGGCATGGAGATAGGTAGATGTCTCAAGATATTTTTGACTGAAATGTCATCTAAAATTTGCTGTGAGATGTAATTGAGTGGAATTGCAGCAGATTTAGTTTAGTTTTTTACTACTATTTTCTTATAGGAGACATTGCAAGTATTGAATGTCAACTTGTATGTGGGGAAAAACTTAATTAAAACAGTAGAACCTTGTAGAACAAGGTATTAAAAACATTGTATTAAAACAGTAGAACCCTTGCTTCCAGGTTCAGGTGACCCACCAAGCTGTCCTGAATCTATGTGTCACTCTCTTGAAGGATAAAAGTTTATAATACAGTGAGTCAGTGGGTGTTGTAGTTCTTTTTTTTTTTTCCCCATTATGTGATATTTCTTTTCTGTCTTATTTTTGAAAATGATGTGATCTCTAGAAAACAGCATATCTAAGTGGCGTTTGGGGAGTACAGTGGGGTTTAGTACTGCTATAGCCTTCTACTGTGCATCGGTCCTTCTTGCTAGTTTCAACAACTCCATTAACACTAATTTGTATTACATGTATAATAAATAAATTGCATAAATCTATCACTCCACCTCTGGGTTCTTGTGGCATTATTTAGTCACTGAAGCTTTGGTGTTGAGCTGTATGTTGTCACCAGCATTCCTTGTTAGAATTGTAACATGCCTCATACATTGATTTCCCCATTTAAGCTATACTATTAAATGATAAAATGCAAACTAACTTCTTCGTGGTTATACATAGCCTCTAGGGAGTTGCACAGTACTTAGTATCTATTGAGGTTTTTTCTACTAGTATATATTAGTTAGCAGCATACTTACTGTTGTGCTTTTTCCAAGAATTTTAGCATGTCAGAAAAAGTCCATCATCTATGCTGGAAAGGAGGCAATATTCAAAGAAATGCTGTTACTAGTATTAAACAAGTGAGATATGTTTTATGTTCCCAGACTGACTGACTGATGAAATGACCAATAATACTTAAATTGGGGGGGGGGGGGG
>NW_020799097.1:85715393-85791123 GCF_003259725.1 Athene cunicularia
AGGTAGAGGAGAGAAGCAGAAATGAGTTGTCAGCAGTGATTGATTTCTAATTTTTTTTATATTCTTGTCATCTTGTACAAAACCATTATTTTAAAATGCTGGGAGGAGTGATAACATGAAACAACTCTGATAACTAATAAACTTTTTAGATTCTGCTTCATATGTTTACTTTTCATTAAATTTAGAGACGGTTGCAACTATGTTGTTGTGATTCAGTCAACATTTATTTCTATCTGTTTTTCATATACAAAGGCATTGGGATGCCAGAAAATAAACTGTTAACGGAGAATTAACTTCTTTGGCACGCTTTCATACTTATCTTCCAAATTAAAGAAAATGAAATGGGCAGAAGCAGAGTGTAGATTACCTCCTTTTTGTCAAAAATTGTGGGAATTTGAAAATTAATAATAAAAAAGGGAACAGATGCAGTAACATGCCAGAGGGAGATTAATGTGGAGAGTAAAATCTGTGAGCAACAAAACTGAAGCAAACTGAATCAGTGGGAGGTGGTTGTACAATCAAAATCAGGATAAAAGAGAAATTACAAACAACCCTGCACTTGTCAAAGTAGTAGTAATGAAATCCTGACTCTGCCAGCAGCGAGAACCTGTGTTAGCACTTTGGGGTAAGGCCGGGAGCCGGGTGCCAGGTAGGAGGGCAGCGCGAGGCTGCTGGGCGGCAGCCATCGCGTGTGGAACAGATGGCGGGGAAAGCTGGCCGGGGAGGGGCTCCTTCGCAGAGCTAATCAGACAGTAACGGATAGGGCAGCTGGGAGGACTGACCACCGAGAGGCAAGCGGCGGGGTAGCCGCAGCCTTCCACGATGTGTGCAGTGGTGTGCCCGTCGGCCGGAGAGAAGACCTTGCAACGTCTTTTCCGTGCGGCAACCGCACAAACTTTGGAGGCGTGCGGCAGACCTCGCCCCGGGTCAGGGGAGAGGGGAGGCGTGGACCGGCCGCCAGGTCCTTGCTGCATCCCACCTAGGTGTATCGTGCCCCCTCCTACCTCAAAAATGCGCATCTTTGCTCTCGGTCCCGTCGCGTAGTAAGGTTACGTGTTTTCCTATTTTATTGTAGCAGCATATTGAGCGCAGAATTTGGCGAGTGACAGACATACAAAAGCACGTGGGTCCAGGGACTGATCCAGCAAACCTATAAGAAAACTTTGCTCCTGTTGAAAGGGGGGAGAGCTGTAGGTCGGCGCCTTCCCACAGGGTTGGGCCCCTCCGATGAATGAAACCAGTTTTCTGATGTTTTATTTTTGCTCGGAGGAGGCACTTCTCTCTTCATAAATGAGAGCTTGTGAGGAATGAATGGAGGTCCGAGCCTTCTGATCTTGAGTCACATGAATAATTTGACTCACGTAAGAAGTAAAGATCAATAGGATTTCTTGTGCAAGTAAGACGTAGTCATGTGCGAGAGGATTACAAGGTCATGCCCTGTGTTGATGACTGTCAGCTTGAAAGAAAAATGAAAACAAAATTTTATCAAGGAAAAGGGGGAATAAAATCCTGAAGTGTAGCAAGGGAGACCTGATCTATTACTGCCCAGTTTTGTTCAACTGGGATATGTCATACTTTTTAAAGACAATTTCAACAAAGAAATCTACCTCTCCTGCATCTGCTTTTTAAACTTGTATATCTCTCGTCTGCAGAAGGTTTATAGCTTGGCTCAATTCATTTCGAGCTGGGAGGGGAGGAAACATTACAGGGATTTGAAATAGGTGGTATAACATAGCCATATGCTATTTATGCAGCAGTTTCTGCAATAAATCTAATTTGGTGCTGTCAAAAAAAATTAGACTTATTTGGTATAGCAGCACATTAGTAAATGATTGTGGTAGCTTTGAAAGTTGTCATTCACTCTGCTTTACTTGCAATAGAATCTTGCAAAGATTTTTTTACCTTCGCTTTCCCCTGAACAACTCTGTGAAAATGTCTCAGTTCTTTGTCCTGCAGCTGTAGAAATTGCAAATATTTCCACAACTGAAAAGAAGGTCTTGCTTTTTAAAGTTACTGAAGAAAGGGATGGAAGAAAAAATAACCTCTATTGTTAGCAATTATATGAATGTATAGGTGGAAAAATCAATAAAGTGGCGGGGGATAAATTTCTCCCTTGCCTACAGGTTTTCATAGTGCAGCTGAAATTGTTTATCTGATTATATAGCATGTAGATAAATTAGCTGCTCTGCGTTATTATAGAAGGTAAAATATTTTACCTGCCATGATAAGACCATATGCTGCTTTATGAAGACTGATACTGAATGATTTGAAATAAATCGGCTCTGTCGTCTTCTGGCAGTGCCTTGTAGAAATTTTGAAGCTGATATACTCTGTGTCAAGATAATACACAATTATTTAAATATCTTTCTGTTTAATCATTTAAACATATTTAAGATGATTGTACAAACAAGTAAAGGACAACTGATTTAGAAGGGAAAGAAACAAAATGTACGTGAATGAGTAAAGAATAAATCCAAAATAGTGTGTTAATTTTGAATATGAGTGTCTTTATAAATCCCTTTTTTTCAGCTTTAAAGATTTTAAACATGGTTGACAATTTATTGTCCTACAATATACATTTCTCAAGGAAAAATCAGTAATACATTTTCAGATTTTAGTCTTAAATTCATCTAAATTTTTCCCCATAGCATTTAAACTGCAACTGGTCACATCAAATTTCTCTAATGATTTCATCTTTTATACATCGCATCAGGTTGTTGAGGCAGCCAAATTGCTACTGCATGTAGAGTGTGGTTCAGGAGCAGTGACAATACTTAAAGCGCTTTGGAGCGAGCAGTGAATTCAGATGAAATACAGAAGAGACTAACTGCTGTAGAAAACAAACATCTTTATAAGGTCTTTGTTTTGAGCAGTTATTATTCAGTACTAACAGTAATAAGTTTATGAGTGTGTATCAAATATTTACTTTGATCTCATTCAAATTAGGTTTTCTATTTGTGTGACTAATGACAACAGGATAATGATTTATTTTTTTGAATCATAAAAATCTTTCAGACACATGTATTCAAGGCTGCTGGATTTTTTGCTGAATTTGCTATTGGGAAAATGGTTCTGATTTTTATCTATTTTTGACTTGTTCTAGGGCTTTTCTCTCAAGTACATCTGAAAGCTTGTTTTTACAATAAGCTAAAATGTACTTTTTCTATTGGCACTTGGTATTTGTGAACTTAATTTTAAAATCTATGTTGTGCTTTCAAAAGTGTATTCAAAGTTGTTTATTTTGTGCGGTCACAGCAATTGTTGGTTTGTTTGTTTTTTCTTTTGTGCAAGATTCTGCTACTGAAACTCTTGTCTACAAAAAATTCAACAGAGAACCCAAAGAGTCCTCAACTGGGGACTTTATCAAACTTGACATTGACAACCTACAGGCTGATGTTCTTCATCTCTGGAGAAGGTAGCTGGTAGATGGAGGGAGGAAGAAAAAAATCACCTGAGCATGCCAGCTTTGGCTGCCTGGCTGCTCTCCTCACCCCCTTGCTCAGTGCCCTTGTGCCGGTGATTGGTCAGGAGGAGAGCGTGAGCTGGGAGATGCCTGTCCTGAGCGAGCAGATGAGTGCAGCCTCTGCTATCGCCCACTTGACAGGGCTGACCTCCTTTCCCTGACTGTGCTGGCAGCATGGCAAGCTTAATAGCATGCTACTTTTGGTTGCCCCAGCATTCCTGGTGCTTTGAGTATCAAACTACAGTTTTTGTAGAAATAGGAGCAACTGTTCTTGATAGCTTCTCCTTGTTCAGTTGCCTTCTACAGGGCTTAAATCAAACTGAGGAATAAAAGTTTATCTGTAGTTAGGTGGGACACTGCTGCATATTTTTTGTTCCAGAGTTCGTCATCTATTTCCAGTGCTTTTGTTCACCTGCATGTAGTTTCCTACAGAAGATCACAGCATCAGAAGACATTTCCTTGCAAATGCAGGGACTAATCCCCATATAAGGGATATATTAGTATTAAGTTATTGTTCAGCTAAACTTGTGCAGTATTTGTCAATGCAATTTTTATTAGAGTCAGATTCAGACCTAACATAAGTATAACTGCATTTCTGCTAATGAGATTGGATTACCTCCTGGATTTGCTCCCAGAAAGCTTTACTTTAAATTCATTTTCAGTAAAAGGGTAATAAAATGGGTGGTTCATTATAATTGTTTACAAAACTTAAAATATGTATTTTATTTTTTGGTACTGTATTTAATCTTGGAGAAAGATTTTTTTTATGTTTTTTAAGGGATACACAAGGTATGCAGTGAAATTGAAAAGTATTTCTTATTTTAGAAGAATGAGACTGTCGAGGAGGTTAGTTAATAATTCAGAAGCTTGTGGTTATCAGAATGTATTCCTGAAAAGAAATAGGGCACAGGAATTGCTAAAAATAATGTATCCTGTTGACAATATGAATTTAGTTTCAGCCCTGACAAAGAATCTTTACAATTTATCTCAATGTGGAAGGCAATATTTTAACAAAGAATTGCATATATATGTTTTAGAAGGCTTGAAAACAGCAAAAAATATTCAGGATTTCTTTTACTCCTTAAATAGTGTTGCATTTGAAACATCAGTAGGTAAGTTTAAAAAAAAAATGCTGCAGATGAAATCATTTACAGTGAATGCTGTTGGCCGCTTTAAGGTTTTACTGTAAACTTACTCATTCAGCTGTTCCCATTTTCTCTTTGCATTTTTAGTCAATATCTTTGTTACAGGGTGTTAAAATGAGAGTCAAAAGCTTTCATTTATTATTTTATTTGTAATATTTTTATTAGCCTTTTCTACATCTTTGCATTGCTCTGCAAATCTTTCTCAGATTCTGCTAGTCTTTGCAAGAAGGTACAGATAGACATATATGAAGAAAAACAGATTAGCTGCTGGAGTTAACAAATTATAATTAAAATCTATTCTTTTGCTTCTGTATTATTTCTCTTATACCCCAAACCGATCTTCACAAATGCAGGACTGTAAAGAACTTCATCTTCTGCTGGTTAGCAGAAGTGGATTTAAATCCACACCGACAGTTCATTTGACAATGACCTTGAGGGGCTTTGCTTCTTGAAGAAGAAAGCAGAAGCTTGCGGTAAACAAAGTTCACTTCTGACAGATGGATTGAATGACAGAAAGGTTGCGAGTGCCAGAATAGCCCTGGCAGAGGAGGAAATGTTCAGTGGAATCCAACAGGAGAGGAGGTGTGAACAGGTGCAGGGTTGCTGACGGAAGGGGAACCAGATGGAAGGAGCCAGAGCCAGTTTATTTAAAGGAAAAGGCAGAAAACACTGAAAGGCTGTGCGATCAGTGGCTAAAAGTGTGCATGGAAGAAGGTAAAAATTCACAAAGCAAAACTGCACAGTGGGATATCTAGCACTTAACATAATGGTAGTAATTTGTGAGTTTCGTTTTAAAGTTGCAATTGAAATGTTTCTCCCATACTCTTGACAGCATAAAGAAGAGAGATTTATAACCTGACCAAATAAACCCCCCACAACACCAAAACCCTCAACTGTTATAGTGCCTGTCCATTATTTCTAATACTAATGTGCAGACAGTTACAATCAGACTACAAAAATTATGCCACAGTTGACCAAAACAATAAAAGGCATATAAGGTGGATTTTTATTTTTTAACTCACCTGTTCATATCTAGCTCCTGTGATATGTGGGTGTATAAACGTGTCTTTTATTGGAATGTTTCTGCAATATCTAGAGCAAATCAACAACAGTCAAGTACAATGTAATGTTAGCAGAGTATTTTTCGTCTTGCTTTTGGTCACAAGTTTGTCAGTTTGCTGGAATATGTGGTATCCTGCTGTAGGGTGGGGGAGAAGTCTAGCTTGCTCTAGATCAAATTCCTTCAAAATCAAATATTGTCTTTCAAATTGTCATCCTGAAGAACGCTTTGTTCCGTCAAATTGTTCTGCTTCTTCGCAAGCTACTCATGTGAGGATTGGTCCTTTGGAGGCAGAGAGAACTGTTCCTCACTTCTCAACTTCAGCAATAGTTGGGGAGAGTTAACAACTTCAAAGTATCAGGCCGATGGTAGCTTAACTGCAGGTTTTGTATCCAAACCTAATGTCTATGAAAAATGTAGGTGACTGTTCAGCATTCATTCATGGTGCATCTGTGATCTACTGGATCAGTCGGCTGTGCTGATCTGATCCCAGTCAGGTGTGAGCACACGGTCACTTCCTTTTGAATTAGCTAGAGCATGCAATGCAGTGCTTATGCTGACTTTATGCCAGCTGCAGTAGGACAGATGATACCTGATTCAGCATAAAGCTTTCTGGTACAAAGTTAACGTACCAAAAACATTAAGGTTTTGAACAAATTTAAATTGGCAGAGTGAGTTCACAGCAGATCAGGTCTCTGCATCATTTAGTGGCATCATTTTCTGATTCAGTGGTAGGAGCCTGACTGCTGTATTTACTATATTAACAAGCTGAGCCTTTGAGTAGAGTCACAGTTGTTTGGTCTGAGTCTATGCTGCTGCTGAAAAGGCAAATCCTTAGAATGGTAATATGTGGCTGTGTCTGGCCACATATTACCAGGGCCTTGCTTGTGCTGACACTGGAAGACAGTCACCTGTATGATCAGGTGGTTCAGGGAGTTAATCAGATTGGAAAAGAATCATTTGTCCTTGCAGAATAAGTTGTATGAGTGATAATTAGAAGAGGATGAAAAGAGGGACCAACCATTAGCAATGTTGCCTTAGACTGGCTTAAGTCTGTCCTGAAGTAAGAGGCTGCTGATGCCAAATTCAAGAATCACCATAAGTCAAGAAAATTACTCTGTTATTTTAAATATTGTGAAAATAATTTAAATAGCTTTGTGTATACAGAGTAAATGTCTGTAAAAATCTTCTATGGGAAGCAAATGTTTCAACATTCAGCCATTTGTAAAAGTGGCTTGTAGAACCAAGATAGAATATTGCAGAGAAAGGGTCATAGTACTGTGAAGTGCTTAGGGCTATATACTAAGACTTCACAAAAAACACTTCTTCTCATGTTGCATCTTCCCATGCAACTTCTATTCTGTACTTGATTGTCTGTTTGTATAGGAACTTATCAGCCAAATAGTTCACAATCTGATAGTAATAGTCACTGCAGGATGGGTGCTTACTTACAAGGTACATATCTTACTGGCAAGGCTTATAGATGTGCCAGAAAAATTGGATTTTGGTTCTAAGTATATTTGACCTAATATGAGATGTTAATTACTGTTAGAGACACTTCTTTTTCTTCTCTAACAATGAACTGGAGGGCAGTTACTGATCATATTTAGCTGTGATTTCATTTACAGAGAGCTATGCAGATTGAAAAGTAGTTATTGTCTACATTGAGTACATAAACTGGTAGTTTTCTGTATATATCTTGAAGGCATAACACCAAAAGAATAAAATCATGTTATAGGCTAGGTGTTTGCAAATTCTTTTATGCTGAATTTAAAGTAAGAAATCCAGTCCTTTCATTTTGTTAATAGACCTAGTAGATAGAAGTAGTGATGGAATATACTACCAGTTATGCATATACTCAAGTTAACTATATTCAAGCTTCTTTATATTATATAAACTTTCATAGGAGTAACACTCTGTGTCTTTCAGTTCTTATGCCCTTACAACTTTTCATCTTTCTCATGTCCGTCAATATATCCAAAATTAGTGGTAATTTTGAAGTAGTTTTCAAGTACAGTAAGTACTCAGATACAGAGTAGGAATATTTTTCATGCACAGCCATTAATGTATAATACCTTCTGATGTCTCAGGTAGCGTGTAAAGGGCAAAGTGGAAGTTTTAGATTGTGTTTTATTTTTTCTGTAGACATCCTAATATTATATAAAGTGCAAACATATATAAAAGTTATAAGGTGGTTCCAATGGTGTAGCTGCACTCTAAATAGAGAAAGATGAAAAAAGATTTCAGTGAGAACAAAAAGGTCATATGCACTGATTTCCATTTCAGCAAAACCAAAATTCTGGGAAAAAAATAGTGGTATAACAAGTTGACATTATTTGTATTCTGGAGATGAGGATAGAGTTAGGTAATTATTTGCATTGTGGGGAAAATGGCTTTAAGCTAATTTGTCATATGAATTAGTATCTTGACAAAGTTGGAAATGTGGACAAAGCTTCATCTTTTCTTGTTCTCTCCCCCAGAAGGGTTTCTTGGTTTTTTGAGGTGCTTTTTGGAGTAGTAGTAGTAGCCTGGCAGAGCTGTCTTTTCCAGCCTTTTATCACAGTTACGGTAGTAAAAAGTTTTGTTTGGTTACTTTAAAGGTAT
This sequence comes from Athene cunicularia, assembly GCF_003259725.1. NCBI lineage: Eukaryota > Metazoa > Chordata > Aves > Strigiformes > Strigidae > Athene > Athene cunicularia. The sequence continues at coordinate 85,723,666 of NW_020799097.1, forward strand.
TTCTACTTTAAAGTTATTGCTGTAACTTTCCAGATCCATATTTAAATAGCTGAATTAGTTTGAACACTTAATTTTTTACCACTTTTAAACCCTTGACCTTCGCATAACTTTTCTAATTGCTTGTAGTAACTTCTGCTTCACGTGGTTATAAGAAGCAAACTGTCATTTCATTACTTTAGGAATCTCTTAACTAATGTAACTAGCCACCTTACACTGTAAAAACAAAAATTAAGATTTTTTTTAAAAAAAAAAAAAACAATTCAATTCTCAAGAATGGGACCAAACTCATCCTTAACAATGGCTCAGTTCTCCAATTCTACCAATTAAATTAATAATCAGGTGTCTGCAAAATTTGCCCATGCAAATGTAGATTGTACCAAAGCTCACCAAACACAGTGTGCTGGCTGGGGCATCTTCCAGGAACTTGAGCTCTCCGCTGAGAAGACCTGGCAACCAGCTCCAGAATCAGCATCCAGTCAGCTCCCAGAAACAGACATAAAGAGCAACTCAGTGGGTAATTCCCACAATGGGATAGAGGAAGGGCAATTTTTCAGCTCCTTGGAGAGGTTTAAAGGAATGACCTGCTCATGATGCTTTTAAAAGGTATTTCTACATAATTCTTGCACAAGCATGCACGTGTGCATCTTTTTTTTATTTTTTGACATAAGAATATTCATTTCATGCCTCTCCTTTTGCCCTGTAAAAGCACTAAGAGCTGTAAAATCCAGCCAGTCAGAACATGCTATGGTGGATTTACACATGCACTGAAAAAAATCAAAACCTTTATTACAAAAAATCAGATGGCAAAAAAAAGTCTACAGTGTTTTATAAGAGGAAACCAGGAAGCATTGTCCAGCTATGTCCTCAGTCATACCAGTCTTAGATATTGACAAGGACATCTTAGATGAAAATATCTAGACCTTTCAAAGGAAGATAACCAAAACAAGGCTAAACAAAAGGTTCCTAGAAGCCTGGCTTAAGGAAAAAGGAGAAATCTTGTGACCCTGCATCTTATTATTAAGTTGATCCAAACGTAATCAAGGTACATGCACTAGAGCTCTGTTAGTTTAAAAGGTGTGGAAATTAATAATTTTGAATCATAGATAAACTTAAAACTAGCATTTACTTATTCACCTGCAGAATTTGAGCTCTTACTGTGTTGTATTTCCTTACCTAAATGTCTGAAAATACTAAGACCTTGGAGAGGATAAGATAAAACTCTAAACGCGTTCTCCATTATAAATAGCTGAATAGAATACTGCAGTGCTGTTAAATTGAAAGACAGGTCTAAAAGCAGTTTTAGGAGTTTTACATTAATAGAGAAAATGATTTAAACCATTCCTGGGGAGAATGACTTCTTGGTAAATTGTATTTTTTCCTATTTGCAGACCAACTTTTAGGCTTGTCTGCTGACCTGAAAAAACCCCGAGTCTTTATCCTTCTGTGTATGACATACTTATGACGATACATATGGAGGACAGAGGGAAGAAAATTGTGAAGTGTTCTGACCCCCAACATATGATCTTATTCTATATACTTTCTTTTATGACCTTTATCATTGCAGTATTTGAATACTTTCTGATAGTAAAGTAAGAGACTGCAAACATTTTTCTCATGTTTCCCCTTACAGAATAGGGTAGGTATTGTGACCTCTTGTTTCAGGTTTTAATTTTTTTTTCTACCATGAACATTGCTGTGTGGTGTTTGGTTTGATTTGTTTTTTTCCCCTCTAGCCTGAGAGAAGAGCAAGGATATACTTGGATTTTCCATTCTTCCCTTAACACTTGTAGCTGAAAAAATATTAAATAGCCTATAAGAAGGTGGTTCAGAAAGCTGATTGTAATAGACAGTCCATTAGACCTATATCATGGAAAGCTTGCAAAGTAAAATAAAACATTGCTGAGCCTTTGTACCTAAACCTAATACAGGTAGTCTTTCAAGTCTTATCTTCAGGACTGCTCTAATTGATTTGAAGGCCCTCAGGCCAGATTGAGTTAAAGGTAGTGGGAATTAAGTGCTTGGGTATCTTATCGAAATTTTTTTTCAATTTGGTATAGAGAAACTTCTACACATTTTTTTTTTTCAAAAATACTGGGAGAGAAAGCCTGTTTCCTCTGGAAGAGCTGAGGGAGCCCTTAGTTGAGTGCTTTCCCAGTTCTGAGGTGATTGGTTGCACAGTAGTTCACAAATCCACTTAGCTATGTCTTGTCTAGGAAAGAGATCTCTGCTTGACCACTGAGGCATGTAGTAAAAGCATCGGTGTTAGGCTCAACTGATCCTCTTGGTGCCCAAGTATGACTATTGACGCTGAGTTCCAGAACTGGTCATTATTTAGACCAACAGTCTTATTAGTATAGCTACCTCAAACGTTTGGAACACTAAATGCCAGCTACTCCTTAATAATTTATGAAGTTCAGTTTAAAGTGTATATGAAAGCCTAAAGTATTTTATAATTATGGTTTTCACTATAATTAATAAGAAATAAAGATGTCAAAAATAAGGTTATGGTAACATCTAGATAATTGCTAAAGTATTGTAATTTGTCTAATTAAGTTCATAGTCCTTAGTAATGGATCCATTTGCTTTTTACAAAATGTCGTATGTGGATCGCAGGGAAGAATGAAGTAGTCAATATAGGAAGCATGGTTGCTTAACGTTATGGTTGCTTCATCAGAAGACTTGCTGGCAACCTTCAGTCAGAGGCTTTATTCTACATTTGAGACTCATCCTGTATTTTTTCATTTTCTATTTTTACTGTTACTAAAGCAAAAAGACTCTTGCAGAAATACTGACTATTGTAGTGCATTGTGGAATTCAAAGTTTTATCAATCTAGTTCTGTTCTTTTCTAGTCAAAAATTGATGAGCTATTATTTATGTCAGATATGTCTTTCACATCACTAGTCTTTACATCCTTCCTTTTTCTTTACTGCAAAGCCATTTGGCAGAGAGTAGTCTTCTATTGAAAATATATCTGTGATCCAGTTTTTGATTGTTAGTGGTGGGAAAGGGGTTTTTTTTGTTAATTCTGGTGACTCAAATTCAGCCAGAGTACTTTTATGTTAGCTTTGAGCTCAAAGTAAATTTTCACTTAATTTCAAGCAAGGATTTTTCTTAAGGTTTGCAAGTGATGGCAGTTTTTTTCTTCTTCCTGTGCTATAAGCTACAGTTTACTGTGTCTTCTTTTTTTTTTTTTTTTGGCCAAGAATATTTAGAAAGCATAGCTTTCAGTCACTGCAAACCAGTATCTAGTTCATTGAGATATATGAACAAGTTAAGTAAGCTGCTCTTAACAGCCATAACTCAGGCTCAGAACAATCAGTGTTTAAAACTAAAATCACTGTGGAAAACTTGCACTTCAGAACAGGGCTCAAGGAGAGCTTGAGCTTGCCTCCGATGTGAATGAGTCCTTGGTTGCTTCTGACTTAATGGCACACAAATTAAAGTCACTATGAGTTCAATGCTTCTGCTTTAGTAGAACTGATCACTGTTATGGCCAAATCCAGAATTATTATCAGATAGGCATTTATTTAGTGTTTTACAGTGGATGCTGTGTGAAACAACTTTATTTTTTGTTACTGTCTCCAATTTTGATTCAGTGTTTGCATCCTAGCAGACAACAGGCTGCTGCAGTTTAATCACTTTGTCTGCTTTTTTCATACTATAGATGGTGCTTTCAAAAGTTCTGGTACAATTAATCTTTAGCTATAATTTCTGATTCAGATCTTACTACTGTCATCAAAATTAGGCTGCTGTTGCTTTACTTTGCATTGTCTCTGTGCTTTCCTTTAGTCAATATGAGGAATTCTGAAGTCTTTATAGGATATTTCTTCTGATATTTTCAGAGGGGTATAAATGTTTCCTTCTGTCTACAGTCCATAGCTTTTCTTTTTCTTAAATCAAGCTCCTCTTCTTTCACAATTAAGAGTAATTGCAAATAGGCAGCCAGTATCAAACCTTCTAAAACTCCTGCAGTATTTGCTAGTGTAGGAAGAATGTTACCAGTAGCTCCTGAAACCTCTTGGGCTGCCTTCTGCATGTTTTAGCCATGGTGGTTTTTTTGTTTGTTTGTTGGGGTTTTTTTCTTTTTTCTCTGTATATATAAATTGTGTTGGAGAAATTTTCTGTAGGAGGGCAGAGAGATTGAATTTAGAGAGCAGGGAAGGTGTCAACTCAAGGTGTGGGTGAAAGACTTGCCACTCAGTTTAGACAGCTTTGACTCCAGGAAATTTTTTTGTTCCTTAGCAGCTCTAGGCACATCAGATATTGCTCTTTATGTTGCACTGGATGTGTCTTAATCCCAAAATTTTCTAGGTGCAAAGATTGAGACTAGTCAGATACCCTTCTGTGTAAGATTTACCTGTGTTTTCCTAGTCTTACAGTTGCATAATCTATCTGCTGCATAAACTAATCTATTTTCACCCACGCCATACACACATCAGCCTTAGGGAACTCACCATGCATCCACGGTTTCTGAGCCCCTGCTAGTTTGCTCTATACAGTAAGTAGCACAGATGAGTGGCTTTTTTGGATGTATCCCCTTAGCAATAGAGTGTTTCTGGTGGCAGTAGATTCTCCAATTATTTTGAACTTGCCCGTTAACATGTGGTCGACAGGAGGGACCCTAGCAACAAGGAACGGACCTTTACAGACTTGCCTTGGTAGCTTGAGCTGTGCAGCTTGATAGATGCTGAAGGCTACCCCCAGCAGAATGCTAGCCAGCCAGCTGTGTGCCAGATGACAGCACAGCACCCAACTGCACACAGCCATCTCACATGAGACACTATTAAATACCATGCTACTGCCACTTTCTTTAGCTGAAAGTGTCTGGGAGATGTGTTAGGTGCTGGTGTGTTTTTTTGAGCAGTCCGGTGCTCATGACAACTGTCTGAAGGTAAAAAGACATTTGGAGGGAGGAAAGGGGTTTAAATAGGCTGGTTCCCAGCAAATATGGAAGGATTTTTCATAGTAATGCTTTCCATATTCGAATCTTACACTTAGGAAGTGATGCAAGCATCGCTCCATAGGATAACCCAAATATGATTACAAAGTAATTCTGAGGATGTTATGATAAAGTGCAGTTCAATGTATGACATTTCCTTGAAAAATGTGCTTTGTTTCCTTAACAATATAATATTCTGGCTATCTAAATGTATTCGCTGTGTCAAATCATTCTCAGTCATACCTCAGAAAAAACTGCCTATGATTTCAAAGGGAGTTTTGCCTAAGGTAGGGCTTGCAACATCAGGACCAGGAATTAGTGTAATGTGACCCACCATTTGTATTGCTTTGGGGTAAATTTAAGAGAGAAGATTTAACATTCTGTGTGTCATGCTGAGATATTGCAATATCTCGGATGGGTTATTAGGCACCAGTCCAAAGGTTAAGTGTAGCAACCACATGAGATGTGGCTTTATCCTTACATGATCTGTGCCCGTGTTCTGTTTTGTAGTCCCCTGAAATAGGTATTATCCCTAGAATAAAACACATTTATAAGACTTTATTGAAACCTATCCCAAGCTGTTAAATGTAGTTTCAGTAGAAAAGCGTGTGCATATATGTCATTTGCAATCTAGAAATCAATCCTGGTATGTGTGAACTCACTGAAATTTTGAATCTGGATCCTAGTGTGCACCAGATAAATATTCACGACCTTTGGGAAAGTCTAGATACAAATTTGCAGTTTAGGACCTTTTCTAATTTATATGCATATATCTTTTTGGGGTTTTATTTTCCATGCTGTTATTGCTTGGCTTGCTTTAAATAAAATGCTTCAATGGAGTGTGGTAGTCTAGCATTTGTTTTGCCTCAGGAGTAGATTGCCCCATCTTGCATATCTGGTCAAGTAAATTGCTCTCTTGCCTGCTTACTTCGATAATATGACTGGGCTTTAGACCTTCTTATACAACCCCCCAGTGAGAAGAACCACAAGGGGCTGGGCTTGTGTGGTGCTAACAGTTTTCACTATTGTAATGGATGCATTCATCTCCTATTTACATAAATTAATAGTTAAAACTTGTTTGGTTGCTTAAGAAAACTCATTAAGCTTTCAGAGTAGCTGTATTATGAGCATTGTGGCAATCGCTCCCATTGACTTATCTCCTGCTGGTTCACTGGGAACCAGTCCATCTCAGGGTCAGGTCCCTAAGCTTCATTGCAGAATTAAATAAATAGCATTTAAAAGAAAAGACAAATAATCTGTTCAATGCAAAATGCATGTTGGGGAACTTCCTTATGAAAAAGAAGTCATGTTTAAAATTTTTAAAAATATAATAATTTTTTTGTCTGAAAGGCTAATTTTCGCCCAGGAAATAGATCACATTTTTTATCTGTTTTCTACTAGTCACTGGAGAATGTTTGACATTGTAAGAGAAAGGTCAGTTTGTATAACTTGAAGTGGGAGGGGAATGTGAAAAGCATGGCCAGATATTTTTTGTTATTGTTGTTATTAATTGAATATTCTGCTTTGCCTTAATTTATCAACTGCAGTATGTGGTTTTTATTTTTCTTTATTTCCTATTTGGTTGGGTTTTTTTACAGATTGGAGAAAGAGAGCATTCAGCACAGCATTAGCAACGAAGCAAAGGCCCGAGCCCTTCAGGCCCAGCAAAGAGAGCAGGAGCTGACACAGAAGATGCAGCAAATGGAGGCCCAGCATGAGAAAACTGGTAGGTGGTAGGGAAAGATTAGAGCCTGGGCACTCACTCACAAGCCAGGCCCACGCCTTACTGTGAAATGACATCAGGAACACCTGTAACCTTTGGCTGGCCGAAGGGAGCAGATGCTAACTACACCGGAGATTCCGAATTACATATTAGTTAGCGTTTAAAAGAGAAAATGGAAAGTATTGCCCACTGTCTGTTGATTTCAGAGTGCTGCTCTCACATCTGTTGCACCATCTGGATTATGAGTTTATTTACCTGTGTTCAAGAAACGTAAAGCTGAGAGAGACCACAACAAAGTAGAAAAACAAAGGGCTTGTTTTTGGCTGGATTTTCAGGCACACATGTTATATAAAGAAAATAGCATCAGAAGCTCTGCGGGAAATGCTCTGAGCTTACAGTTAAAGTCTCCTGAATAGCATTGAACAGTTCCCACAGTACACACATTATAGCTACTCTAAAAGCTTAATGAGTTTGCTTCGGCATCCAAACTGGAGAAAAGCTTTAGCCATTAATCGGTTCTTAATTCACTGTCACAGCTGGATGTAATTCACTGGCTCCAAATTGATATGTTCCTTTATTTAATCTTTGCAGCCTCAAACATTTTTAGTATTACCATGTGCCCCCCCACACACACACACCCTCAATCTACAAGAAAGATGTTTAATCCCTTGCATACTTCAGGTTCTCCTAATAGGAAACTTCACTGCATTGACTTAGCTGGTCACTAACTTCTAACCTTTAATCTGGAAGTAAAATGGGTTTTTCAAACAAACAAAAAAAGCCTTTTGTTATTGTGAAGTACTATGCCAACAACATTAATAAAGGTGAATATGAGAAACAAAAGAAAGAAATTTTTAGAGAGGAAAATCTCTAACCCCTGAGCATGAAAGGAGAAGGAGCTTCAGCTCTTATGGAACATGGTATATTCGTATGCTTAGTAGAATACCATTTTCACCCACCAGTCCTGCAATACCTTTAGAAAAATAACATAGCATGTATTAATCCGAAGCAGTGTCACATAACACCTGAGGCAGCAGGCACATTGACATCTGCTATCTGATTTTCTGCTTTTTTTTCAGCATTATCACAGTACTAGAGGACCATTCCATGTGTTCAGGGAATGCAAACAGCTACATTATGGCTGCTGTCTACACAGTAGGAAAAGAAAAGAAGCTCTCAGAATGGCTTTTCCCTACTCTAGCCAGCACATCTGCATATGACCAAGTGTAATTTTGCACAAAAGATGTGTCATTTACCCTGAAAAACATTACAGCTGAGCTTGTTTTTATATATCTCTAGTAGGTTTAGAAGGAGTTGAAAGTGATAGTAATTTATTATGTACATAAAGAAACACTTGTGTATTATGACCCTACACACATACAAGGAATTTGGGTAACAGTTGTCTCTCTTGCTCTGATTTTAAAAGTAGAAATCAAGAAACATCATTTTGCAGTATCTTCCTTTTGAAAGAATAAAAATGCTTGATTTCTAGGTCGCGAGTTTTGGTGCAGCTGAAACTGATAGTACCTGAAAATTAATTTATAAAATGGTTTCATTGTAACTGTCACTGAACGATGTCTATATCTTATCACGAAATAGAATAAAATAACATTAATCATAGTAAGTGCAGGACCCAGTAAATAAAAGAACTCCTTTTTAAGGAGAGAATGAAATGAGATTACAGTGCGAGTGTTTGGGTTGCCAGTGTATCCTCTGCACCAGTTGAGCAAGCAAAAGGCTGCTAAGAGATGGCTTGCCAATTTTATTCCTCCCAGAAATGTCAATGAACTTCCAGCTAAAATGCAAACCCACCAGATTAGATACATAGTACGCATGGTGATTATTCTCATACAAGACCTGATTCAGTGGCAATATCACTTTAGGTTAGCTTATTCTGACATAGGGCCTTTATTTGGTGAATGATTATGTCATAATTCCATGCCCAAGTAGCTACAGTCTAAAAAACATATAGAAACCAGAAGGATCTAGAGGAAAAATATTAAGCATTTATAAAAATGTTTCTAAATTAGCTATAAATTTATATATTTGTAAAATAAATTTCTAGTTTTTATAATTTTATAATTTCTAGTAAATGAACTGGATTCATTGCTGACCTCCCAGAATACATTCATATCAAAATTAAAGGAAGAATGTTGTGTGTTGGCAAGGAAGTTGGAACAAATGTCAGAAAAATACAGGTTAGTATATTTTTGTTATCCTGTCCCTTTTATTAGGACATGTTTCCTTATTTTTTATTTGTATTTTAATATTTATTATTATTCATCTTGTCCCAGGTATTACACATCATCTAAATATAATATATGCCACTTAAGAAACATGGATGGATTTTTATCCAGGATAATTCTGATTTTCTGTTTTTCAGATTATGTTTCTGGCTATTACTTCAAAATTCTTAAACAATTGCACTGTAAAAATTGCATGGTATTTTCCTTATGATGTTCATATTCTTAATATGAAGAGTGGAAAATTGTTAACAGAGCTACAATTATCTGAAATCATGTGAAAAATGCTAAATATTTAAAGTTCTCAAAAATGTAATATATTTGTTTAATTATTTACTCCATTCACAATACTATACACTGAATAATTATCTCTGAAATAATTGTTATCAAAATTGCTTGTCATTGAAGCTTTAATTCTGCCACTGCTTGTTGTGTGGTGCTTTTGTTAAAATCAATAGCAGATCTAAATACAAAGCCATTAAAAATTCAGGAAAAGAACAAAACCTGGAAGCAATAAATTATTTAAATAGATAAAAGTGTATGGAGGTATCCATTTAAAAGTTCTGTATGACAGGACTATCTTTTTTTTTTTTTTAATTAATAAAAATTGTAATTCTATACCAGTATTTTGCTTTTACATTTTTAAGTATATAAAAATAGTCTCTGTTGAAACTTTCTTTAGGGTTCATATTTAGAGTAGTAAATGGGACTTTAAATGGTGAGTTGACTTTCTGCAACTTCTGTAAATTTCATGCAAAGTGAATTTGGTAATTAAGGGTAGGATTCATCTCACATGGCTTATGTGAAGTAAGGAAAACAATCAGCAAAGATAAAATTGGTTTTCGAGATAGGATTCTTCTTCTGCTGGGCATATTTAGTTATCCTGTTGAGGTAACCTTACAGGGGCAACACTCACTCAGGGAGAGAGCTCATTTATCCCAGTATCCTGTTTCCAGGAATGGTCAACGTGGAATGATATAGAAGTAGATGACAGACACACACAGACACACACAGACACACAGACACACAGACACAGACACACACACACACAGACACAGACACACACACAGACACACACAGACACACACACACACACACACACACACACACACACACACACACACACACACACACACACACACACACACACACACACACACACACACACACACACACACACACACACTGTCCATCCTACTTTCCACTGAATATAAAGTGTTGACTATCTGTTAAGTGGCTGAAGTTGAGGGATGAATCCCATCCAGAGTGTTTGGGGAAGAAAGAAACTTGAGGAAATGTAAGCAATCTTCCCTTGCAAATGTTGTGATGAGTGCTTGAGAGAGCAGACAGAATTTTCCTTTTGAAAAAGCAGAGCTCCTCTACTAAAGTAATACAAAATCTAAATAGATTCAAATCATATTATTATTCCAGCAATAAAAATGCACACAGACTTTGTTGCTAGAGCTCACAGTCACAGACTAGTAACTGTAAAAGGATGAAGGAAAGACAGAAAACATACTGTGAAAACACATTATTCTCTGAAAATAAATACCAGAGATTGCCAAGTGTTTCTCCACCTAGCAGCATTAGCTGACTATGTCAAGAACCTGAAAAAGGGAAGAGGAGCCCTCTTGGATCTCCAAAAAGTGGTATATTTTGCACAAGAAACAGTATGGAAGAATGTTTGAAAGCAGTTCTGAGAAGTGGCCCTAAAATAGCTTGAGCCTGCCTTCATTGGAGTGGGAGCTGCTGCAGTCAGTAACAAAAATGGAGAAATAGGTAGGGACAAAGAAAGCATGTGAAAATGAGAACAGAAAGATAGAACTGGAGATGGTGGAAAACAGTAAACTAAGAGATGGCTTCAAAAAGTGATGTGATCAGGAGATCAGATGCAGAAAATTACTTCAGCGAAGTTTTAAATGCATAATCAGTATGTAACTTTCACTAGCATCTCTCTGAAATGCAATATTCATGCTCATTGTCACTGGATGTAGTGTAAAACTACAATTCTGGGACAGAATGCTGTATCTTTGTCTTCTGAAAAAAAGTAATAATTTTTGGAAGATTTTATAACTCAGTTCTCAGGTACATGAATAGAAGCAGATCATAAAGCATCAGTGTCCCCTGTTTGCACAAATAAGATTTTTTTCCATGTTTTTTTCATGGTTTTGGCCTCACAAATTTTGGACCTGGATGTGTATTTTCTTGCTATAGTTCTAGAATCTTTGTGCCTTAGTTTCCATGGGATTAAGAAATAACTTATACTAGCAATACCATTATTTAATTGGTAAAACACTCAAGCTTTTTTAATAACAGATGCAAGAGAAAGTTTATATATAATTTGTGGGTTTTGATAGGAAGGAAAGGGCCTGTTTGTAATAAGAGGCATTTCAAATTTATCTGAGACAACTGCATATTTGCAGAATTTCAGTGGGACACATCTGAATTGTACATATATTTTTGTATTTAATACAGGTTTTCTGAGAAAATTGAAGTTTACTTGTTTATATGTAAACTGGAACCATTTTTGTGAGCTAGCCCCTCCACAGGATTAGAAAAGCTTCAGAAAGACAATGTCAGACAAATAATAAACCCCTCAAGCTGTGCAGAAAGAAGATAGTGTCTGTGAAGGTTTTTGTATGCATAGGCATGTTTAAAAGCATAGTCCTTTGTTGATTTCTTCTCTGTTATTTTGTTAGGGGGTTTTTCTCTGATTGTCACTGTCTGAGTTTCTAGGTTGTAGATTAATGCTTAACACTACCCACTGTGTATTTGTGATTTGCGTTTTGTAATTAAGGGGAACAATGGGAGTCCATTGGGTCTCGTTATATATAATGGTTGGTTTAATTTGTTTCACTTCTATCTTGTTAATTGTAAATTGATCATTAAGATTTGAATTCTAATCTGTCACCAGGGTTGTGAGTATTGAAGCTAGAGCAATGATCCTGGTTTTAATCACTGATGATGAGAAACAAATTTTATAATTTTGGTACATATTGCAGTTCATATATTTTAACACTGTATTTTATGATGTTATAAATATTGTTAAATGACTTTTAGTGTAGTTTTACTGTTCGGACTATAATGTATAAATTATATTACTGGTTTGGCAACAGTAGGCATCCAACTGTGTGAGTTTAATTGAAGTAAAGAACACACACCCGGCTGAACTATTTTTCTGCATGTTTGGTTGACTGCAGTCATTGCGCTCAATACCAGGAATGAAATGTTTGTTGAAGGTAGCCGTACAAAGATGTGAAACAGTCTGTCATTAAAATTATATGCAACAATACTGTGTCAGCAGAAAATATTTTAGAGCATGTATTTAATTTCTGTACAAGTAAACAGTTGGTTTTTAAGTTAGAAAAAGACAATGCTTTAAGAGCACTGCAATGTTCAGAGGAGTAAAGGCAGCTTTGCCACCTCAGTGTTCAAAAATCGCCTCATTGTAAAAATATCCTAAGACTGACTTCGAATTGTGACTATTTAACATTTGCTGGTTCCTTGCCTCCACTATTTGAATGTTTTGGAGGAACCTGTGTTGTTTTTTCCAAGAGTCTTCCAGCAAGGATGGTAGATAAAAAAATTGTTTTTAAATAGAAGTTGATGATTTCTTGGTAGTTGAAAGAATCCAGAAGTATAGAGAGGTTTGTTGTTGTTGTCCTTGTCCTCCCCACCCCATGATCATCAATTATTTTTAATGTAGTGACAGGTAAATGAGATTTGGCAAAATCTATTACCCATCTACTTACAAGTATTCATTTTACATTTACATTTTCATGTCACCTTGTAGTTTTGCTCTGTGCAGCTTTGAAATAATACTGATTTCATATATGTCTTTTGAGTGTATCAGATCTCAGAAGCACACACAGATACATTAACATGGCTGTATGACTTGTGGGGCCAGCCTGAGTCTGCAGAAGTGCAACTCCATGCAGAGTTAGAGTCAGATGGCAGCACTCCAGATGTCTGCACGCTCCAGTTTCTTCTAAGTCCGCCACAGCTTACTGCTCGGTCTGTTGGACCCAGAGTAGCTCTTGTGGAGCAACATCAGCATGTCCGTGTGGTGTCCTTTAGTTCTTCTGCATGCATCAGATCCAGTAGTGCTTAGTGCATAGATTTTTCTAATTTACCTCTATCCCTGGCATTGTGTGCAGGCTATCTCTGAAGTTCAGGACTATGTACTTTGACACCTGCCTCCCTCTCTCTCCCATCCCTGCTGTGTCAACTTGGGAGCAGAGTGATTCAGAAGAATTTATACAGATCCAGTTCTGCTCCTGGCTGGGTGGAATTGCTGCTCCTAGTATAAATGGACTACTATGTCCAGTACAGTTGTTCAGGCTTATTACAATTATGGTTGATTTTGTGGATTTTTTTAACCCAACAATTTTGAAGTTATTTAAATATCCCATAGAATTAACTATCTTCATCTTTGGCAACTGAGGTGCATGAGTGGTATATTTAAAGATGCAGAGGGAATCTTTGTCAGGTGATAAAGAAGACTCTTGGTGTGCAGTCTTGTAGTGGGACTAGTGTTCTCTCTTGAATGCCAACATACATTAACCTTTTAACACTGACCTTAATAGGCATTCTGCCCTTCATATGTGCTGTCCTCCAAAATTTCAGTGTAATTAAATACTTGAATCTGAGTGGTCAGACTCTTAGATATTTACTCGGAAGGGACATGATGTAAATAATGTGTTAACTGGAGTGATTTTGTTTTGCTGAGTTCAACTGTAATTACAAAAGGTGTTTTAGCAGAACACAAGTAACATGGTTCAAAGCATCAAACATGTTTGAGAGATGAGCGATCATGCTATTTATGTTTTCAATTAATTCAGTACTTTTGTTTTGGTAATTGTAATTTTGAGTAGCATTTTTGTTTTGATTGATTTGAATCCCTTGATCTTTTCAGAAAGAATTTGGGAAACTTCAAATGTGCTGGAGATTAATAAGTTCTTTTAAAACTTTGACTTTTATCACCTTGCAAGTTGCTTCTGCTGTTTCCATGAATGAGACAGCCACACATAAATACAGAAAAAGGAGCTAGATCTCCCAGTTGGGAGACCCTACAAACATGATAATTTACAGCATTCCCACATGGCAAATGCTGTTGTTGGATTTTGCTGGCAAAAAAGGAATTCAGTCTTGAGTTTAGTCCCTGTTACTACTTGGTTGGGCTTTGTTATGTCAGGTCTCTGTTGAGCAGCTCTGCAGTGGACCTTTGCTTTTATCCACTGATTGTCTTTCTTACAGTATCAGTATCAAGTACAGATTGCATTCATACCGTGTGGTGACAGTTGGTCCAACTGACAATGCTTTGTTAATGCTGACATTGAAGTTAACCAGTATTTCTGTTAAACGATCAGTGTAAAAATTTGGCTTTGGTTACCTTCCTATAACATACTGCCCACTGTTTCATACCTGCCCAGGAAACTTCTGTGCATTTAAGTTTTATGTGCAAATACATCAGGATGATTCTGATGTATTTGTCAGTGATGTTCCTTAATTGAGCTGTAACTCCTTGTCTAAATTCAATTACAGTCTTCTTCCAAAGTTTCCCTTGCTAAGTTCTTTTAGATTCACAGATGATATCATGTATTGTTCTCTATTTAAACATGAAAAGATTATGTTGTCATTTCCAGATTTGACTTGTCAGTGTAACAACATGTTTTAGAGGGAGGAGTATTCCTTCCCCCCTGCACTTTGTTGTATTTTTCAGAATGTCAGTTGTTGTTGCATTCTGTAACAGCCAGGAAGGTAAAGTATCTTTCTGCTGTAACTGCAGCATATTTAAGTTTATGATTTAAAGATATATCTGAAGCTTTTTAACCTCAAGATCTGGAGTGGCAGATGCCATAAAACAAATTTGCTTGCTTTTGATTCTTACTTTCTGATGGTATAGCAGATTCTGACATGTTCTCATTAACCTTTTCCAAAGAGTTAAACTGTACAAGTGCATAATGTATATTTTATCACAATTTAATCTGAGATCTTTTCCTGATATTAAGAAACAGCTCATGCCTGTTTCTCCATGGGCTGATGGTTAGAGATGTAGCAAGTAGCAGTCCCAGGTCATTCATGGATCTGCTGTCTCTGCTCACCCGTGAAGAATAAGAATTGCTAGAAGTGACTAATTTTCTTAAAGGATGTGCTGAGCTTTATGTAGATGTGGGTGTGCCTGTATGATTTGTCCCTTGTTTCTTAAGGTTTTATTCATTTTTTTCTTAATGTGTTTTGGGGTTTTTTAATGCGTGTAATGGAATTTTGGGCATATTAGGTAACTAAAGTTTCCAAAACAGTACCACTATTCAAAGTTCAACCTGTACAGTGCAGTAAATGTTGAACAAGTTTTTAGTAGCCATTTTTTAAACTAAATGTTAGCTTTTACTAATAAAGAACTTGAAATGTGTTTTCAAAATGCTGGCCAAATTCTTGCTTAACAAGTATGAATTTACATTTATTGATCTTATTTAACATCAGCGCATAATGCCAAATGACAAGCCTGTTTAAATTAGGCTGAAATTAGCATAGCCAACCTATGACTGAGTGATTACCATTGGCATATTTACCAGATACCCTTCAGCATCATGTTCTTTTGTCTTAAGATTATTTGAAACAGTGTTTTGTTTCTGTAAGTTCTAGTAATAGCCTGTTTATGCATTACATATACATGTATGAAATTTTATAAATGCTGAAGCCACATATTGATGGCACACTGCAGGATGAAATCTGACAACATCCATCATCACTGTGTTTTACTTCTGTAGATCTGAAGTCAACCAGCTTAGTCAGGAAAAAGAGTATCTTCATGGCAGATTGGAGAAGATGCAGAAACGGAATGATGAATTGGACCAACAATGTATCCAGCATGGGAGAATGCATGAGAGGATGAAGTCGAGGTAGGAGGTCCTGTTAATCTGTCAGTATGTGGTATGCTCTACTGTACCTGTTGTGTTTTGTAAACATAAAAATGACATTAGGTTGTTTGAAAGTAATATTCTTTCCTTTTGAAAATGACCACCCCTTCCCCCTCCTCAGGCATTCTGTCAAGTTTTTTTTTGTAACATCTTTTGCTTGTGCCATTTTGGATAAATAAAAGGAAAGCTTGAACAACATAGTCTTCCAAAGAATTTAAGCCTAGTACATATGTGTGTGGGTTGCTTTGGCTGTTCTCTGCTCTAACTTGGATGAATTGTCTAAAAAAAAAAAAAAAAAAAAAGGCAGGGGGGAAGGAGAGAGGAGGTTATTCAGTAATATGAATGTAGAGTACAGATGTGGATTCCATTATGCCATGTAATAGGTGTATTTTTTGGGTTTACCATCTTACCTTTCTTAGTAATATTTAACTTGTATAAACAGACAAATCTTACTGAAGATCTTAGTAACCAGTGAACTAGTAACAGCTTCCAGGCACCACTAGCCTTTTCAGAGAAGCAGCGACTTCCTCAGGAAGAGCTGGGAGCAGCTACAGCAAGACTAGTATGTAATATTTTCACCAATACCAATTGACTGTTCTGGCCAGAGTGTCCAGGCTGGTAACACCTTGTGCTACGATTTGGATTAGATGTCCTTAAACATCACTGTGGAGACTTTTCTTTTTGCTACCAGAAAGTTCATCTATGCTCTTTTGTTCTGTTTTCCACTCCGCATTCACTGGAAAGATTTTAGGCACGGTTGTGGAGGTAGACACTAAAGTAGGGAGATGACTGAGAGGCAGCTCTGCAGATCCAATCAGCCAGGCTACCTGTCAGTAGTGAAAGACAAAATGCAGTTTTTCTTCAGTTGAAGTAGATAGTCCTGGCTGGGAAAATTTCTGTTTCTCTTTTTTGACCACTGACCACCTGATAGGAACAGAGCTTGCGTGTATTGAAGCATGCTCAGACATTGAAGCATGTTTCATATGCTCTTTTTTTTTAAATCACTGATTTGTAATTTTTTGCTACCATTCTCTGTCCATATCAGCTTGTTTTTTTGCAAGCTCTGTGCATTTTTTTCAGTTGTCCAAACCCTCTTTTTTCCTCTCCTTTTCAGATTTCTGTCTGTACCTCATCCTGTTCTTATGTAACCAGGATTGTCATCATCTGTTATAACTCTGAGAACAAAGAAATTAAAAAAGTGACAACTATGTCCGTAGTCTATGTGACCACATAATCTTTCCATTTATCTCACCTGCCTTTTGGTTTCTTTATTTGTGGAGGATTCTTTGTATATGGGGGACTTGCACTGAGGACTGAGGGTTACTTTCAGAGGAAAAAAAAAAAATATATATACATATATATTTTTTTATATATATATATATATATACACACTTTTTTTTTTTACCTCCTAGCTGTTCTTTTGTAGAATTATTAGTATCTAGTTGAATTTAAGACTGCTTTGTAAGTTTTTAGGACAACCTTTCCTCTGTCAGAACCAAATAAAATAGATCTAGTGGAAAATGTTGCTCATTCTCTGCTGCAGCAGCAACAATTATACACTAGAAAAGATTGAAAGCATTAATCCAGAACAGAAAAGTGGTTTGAAAGCAGAGTGGTCATGCTGCAGGCAGTGCCTTACCTTCTGCTGCTGTTTTGCTGACAGCAAGGAGAGAAAACAGGACAGTGATAGCATTTGTTTTATTTAATATTTTAGAATATGTAAATATGGCAGAGATTATTAGCTATTTGAGTCATTAACAGTATACTTTACCAGCATTTTAAGAGGGGACTCTTTTAACATGTTATTAATGATGATCCTGCACTATATTAATTTAAAATCCAGGTAATAAGTGACAAGGATAATATAATAAACTGCTTTAAAAATTCAGTGTAATCTAATTCTGGTTTCCACGTGAAAACTGTAATAGATTTTCAGTATCAGTTCCCACATGTTATAAATTGTCTATGAAGTATTCAGATCTAGGTGAAGAACAGCAGAAAGTATAATTATTACAGCAAATAAATTGCCCAGTTCCTCTTATTTATGTTGAAGGGCTTACACCAAATAAAAATCATGGGGTTTCTTTTCTGATTTTGAAAATGGAGATCTGACTATGCGGTTTAGTAAAGGCAGAAGAACAAACATCATAATAATAATAATAATAATGTGATTTGCCTTAGATTTTCATCCGTCACTTAGATACTAATAATCACAGCAAAATAATGTTAAGGATGATTCCTTCTTAACACAATATGTTTCCTCTTTGTATGCAGCTATAAATAGCATTGGTCTTTTTGCAACACAATCTTGCAAACTGGGTTCCTACCTCATTTTCTAGCTGTCATTATTCTGGCTCTCTTCAGAAAGTTTCTTGTATCAAAATGACTTTGCCTTAACTTGAAACCTAACATTTGCATTTGAATAATAAGTAGTTGTGGTATTTGTTTAAGAAGAAATCTCTGTCACTACTTGTGTTGTCCTAGAAGAGTATGACAGACTCTGATACAAATATTTTGTGGAAGGAGCAAGATCTAACTGATCAGTTGGAATCTCTTTTGGAGCAACAATGTTTGAGCAACTGGGATAGTTGCTTTCCTGAAAGTGAACAAGATCACTCTGCCATTCCTATCTTTCTGTCTGAATATGCGCTGCAAATTAATATAGTCCAAAATGATATAAGCAGATCTTAAAGAGATTACTTTAAATTGTGGTCATTAAAGATTATTTTTAATCAACCTTTTGAATGTAACGCAAATATTCATCCCTTTCAGCGTGTTTTTGCTTAGTGAAATATGGCATTAAAAGAAGTAGATGTTCATCTTAAATGATGCAGCTGACACATGCTGTTGGGGCAAACTTGAACTGAAAGATGTGCAGTTTGCAGGACTAGGGTGACATGTTAAGACTACAGTGGAGTTTATGAATAGGTGTTCATTTAATGTTGTTAATCTAGCAACACTGTGAATCTTTGCTTTAGATACATGTATGGGGATTTTTTACATTAGTTTGTTATTGTTTGGTATTTTTTGCAGCTATGTACTTTCCATTTTAGATACTGATTTGTTTAGCTAAATAGATTATCTCAAAAGTATTAGTTAACATGACATAGGGTCACAGATGTGCCACTGGAAGTGAGCCGCTCAGCATGTGTGACTTTATGGTTCTGAATCTTGGAGAAATAAATTCTTGTCTGCTATGTGGCAAAGAGCACATTGGTATAAACTTTGAACCTCAAAGCTAACCTTATTATGAAATTCTTCAGATTCCCATTCTGTAGGTATGTGTAAATAGTAGAAATTAGCAAGTAGCAGAAAGTACAGAATTTCTTATAAGGCATCTATAAAGTTAGAAAAATAGCCAAGAATAAAAAAAATATGTAGCAAAAAATAAAAGGTTAAGCTACCTTTCTGTGTTCCTTCTATGCTTCACAAAAAAATAAGTAGATTCCGGAGGAGGGAAAATCCAAAATCAAATTAATTGGGTAACTGCGTGCATAATGTTGGTTCGTTCTCTCCTTTATCTGTTTTCAAACTGAATTCCAAGGCATGCATTTTCACCTCTGTGGTTAAACCAGTTCTGTAAATGCAGATACACTTTCTTGTAAGCTCTATTCTCTTCAGATTTGGGGAGCAAGAAGAAAAAGACAAGAATCAGCCTAGATCTATTATTGGTGGAACACATTTATGAAAAAGTAGTATTTGCCCAAGCTGCCATGGGTCAGGATTTCATCAGGCTATTTAAACTTTCACTGAACTTAGTTAACAATTCTTGTAGGTACAATGTTCAATTATGGCTTTGGTTTTCTGCATCTGTTCTTCTTCTTGTAAAGCAAGCATTTGATTATAAGTTATCTATTTAGAAAATTTCTTCTGTGGACATCCATTGTCTAAAATGGGAAGCCAACTCTTTTCTGTGTACATTTCCTATTAAAGACACAGATGATATGTGGAAATACAGCAAATATGCAGTAGTGTCTGCAAGTAGAAGAAAATCCTAAGCAATTGCTTTCCTTTTTTCAAGATGAACCAGCCATGCCTTTACTTTTTATCAAGCAGAAAAAAAAAGCATATGAACAGTAGTTTGTATTAAGTATGAGGCTCTTTTGAAATCTTTTTAATAAAACATAAACTTAGAAGCCTCTAATGAGTTTTTTCCAAACATTTTTCCAAACTAAGTTGAGTATATGGGATCTGGGGCTATGAATTCTCTCTAAAACTTCACTTTTGGTGATTAAAGTTGGTATTACTGTTATTTTTGCTGTAATGTGTGTGATCACTGTCCAGTCTATGTAACATTAACTATAATAATACATTATATGCAAATTTGTATGGGTCTTTTTGTTGTGGCAGCATTGTGGAGGTGATGGTATTACAAGTATTTCAACTTTATTTTTGGTAGCTAAAGTTAAAAAGAAGAGCCTACAGGACTGGCAGTTTGGGGCAGATGTGTGTCTATTCCTCAGGCATCAGTGGTTGTAAGTTAACTATAAAAATGTTACAACCATCTGTGTAACAAGACGGCAGAGATCTGCTCTTGCCTGTTACTATAAATAAGAAGGAGATTTGTTTGACTTCATAGACATTGGATTTATAAAGACTATATGTGTCAAATTGTAACTACGTGCCATGTTGCTGAGATGTGTCTGCAGCCAACTACCTGGGGTGTCTTCCCCTTCAGACATTCTAGTGCAGTGCAGCAACTGTGCAGAAATGTCTGTATAGCACAACATGTGACAAATTGTATTTGTTTTCTACCTATGGGGAAATGTATGATTCTTATGGATAAGCTTATCTGGAAGAGTAGCTAAAATGGATTCTTAAATGGACCACTCAAGGAGTTAAGGAGAAAATACGACATTCAGTTTAACGATGAAGTTTAAAGGTTTTTTCCCCTGATAAAATTTATTTTTTTGTTGTTGCTACTAAGTGATAGGATTTGCGAGGTCATGTATGTGTGAGAGAACACTTATATATAAGAACTGAGACATACATAGGTTGAGAATATACCAGCAGTTTCAAGTAACTCATGCATAAAATCACAATAGCTGGTTTGCTGTCACTATTACACTTCTGAATAAAGATTTTTGATTTCTTTGGCAAATCTTAAGTAGAACAATTGGTTAAATTGTTTCTTGATAACTAGAACAATCAAATTCTATTTAAAATTTTACATTTTCTGCCTGAAGCTCTTGTTCACTTTTTTGTGTGTTTTCAAGAAATAATGGTGGGTGAAAGAAGTCAGTTTTCAGCATTGCCTGAAAGACCTTTATTTTTTTCCAGTCAGTTTGTTCTTTATTGAATATATTGTCTTCCTTATTTTTATTGTACTGATAGCTTAGTATTTTTTTAAGTAACAGCGAGTTAATCGTCACTATCTTTTTACTAGACCAATCATCGTTTTGAAATGCAATTATAGAATAAAAATGCACTATATTGTGACTTTTTAGTTTAAAATGCATTAATTTTTTAATTGAAAATAGAGATGAATATATGTAGTGTCCGTAACATCTTTGATATTAAAGTTGCCTCAGTGATTAAAGAGCAGTATGTTCCACTTTTTCCTCAGCATCATTATTCATACCCACATATCTTTGGTGTGGTTTCGCTGTAACGGGATTGCTGTAACAGTTGGAGACAGACTTGCTTATATAGCCTTTCATGCAAGAAGTTTGTAAAAAGCTTTGTGGTCTCTGTGTCCGGCATTGTGGTGCAGCCAGACAAAACACTCAGCTCTGTCCAGCATTTGGGGTTATCACTATTACTTAATTTTTTATTACTGTTTAATAGATTCACATTTTAGCTTGAAAAATGTATACTCCAGAGAAGTACTATTAGGAAATAATCAACGGATGATGTGTGTGTGTGTGTGTGTATATATATATATGTGTGTGTTTCAAATCCTGTCAGAGTCTGAAAGTGTATTTGTTTTTTGTTTAATGTTTGAGTGCTTGCACACAGTTCATCACTCTGGAATAGAATCTGGATGTTCAAAATCTCTGCCTCCTTCTTCTTCTCCAGTTCGCTATTTGTCAACTTTTTATATATACATATATATATATGTTTGTCTACTTTTTTCCCCCTCTGACTTTAAATAGATGTCTATATATAGTGTGTATATAAATGCATATATTATTTATGCTTGTCTATGTAAAATATTCCCATTCTAAATAGTTAATGTTATATAAGATTATATATGTCCCCAAGTACTGTTTTTAAAGATTTATTCCCCAACTACTTGAACAGTATACACATAAAGCAAAAATTATCTTAGTTGTTAGAAAACCTGAAAATGTATACCTAAAGTGAAATACAGGGTCTTCAGAAATCACTGCAAAATAGTATGCAAATAAATTGTTAACCTTCTTAAGAAGCAATTGACAAGCAGAGGGAACTATTACACCCAATTTTCAGATGGATGTTTAGGGAACTTTAAAAATGTCCTGTAAGATCTGTTCTAGGTCATTCAGTACTGTGTCCCTCTACTGCAGCTACCACTAAGTGTGTTTGTATATGAAATACGTATACTTATATATCTTTTATATATATTCCTTTGAGAATGTATTGAACTCCTTTGTAAAAGTCATTAGGCCTCACTGCTCCAATCTGGACAACTGTTTCCAGCACCACTGATCTTCTGATTGGGCTCCTTCTTAGGTTTGGTCTGAATTTATTTGTGTTCAGCTTGTACCTACTTGTCTTTGATCCAGAATTGGGATAAATAGGTCTTTTGTTCTGCTTTTATTTTATCTGCACTGATAATGTGGATAATCATAGAAAATGGTTTTATCCATTCAGTCCTAAGTCTGATTAATAAGTAAAGCCTTCCTCTTTTATTCTTCTTTTAACAATAAACTCTCCATCGCCTTCAGTTTTCTGATTATTGATCTTTTCTAAATATGGGCAATCAGAAATGTCTACAAGATTTTGGATAAGGGTATTATATCAGATGATGGAATTAATGTATTTACTGAAAATTCCTTGACTGATGGATCCTATGGTCATGTTTGCCTTTCTGACAGCTGCATAATATTGACAGCTGATAAGCCTTCTCTATACGAGAAGTGCATGTGGGACCTCTTCCTCCCAAGTAAATTCAGGTTGTTAGCAGTGACTTTTGGTATTAACTGAGAAATGCATTAAGTCCCTAGCGTAAGACTTTGTACTATAAAATTTCATTCTGTGTCTGCTGTTCCGATCTTCTGAGTCATCTGTTTCTTTCTGTGCAGTATCCCAGACCTTCTCTGAGCTGATGACATCTCTTATCAGCCCACTCCCACTTTTTGTGCTGAGTCATAATTCAAAATACTCAAAAATCTGTTTAAACTCAAAGAAATCCACTTATAATTCTTCCTCACCTTCAATTGTTCCTGTTGGCTGTGCTCTTTATTTTAGTTATTTCTCATGTTTTCCCTTTACCTCCATGTCCTTCTGTATTCTTTTTCCTTCAGAAATTGTAGGCTTTTCATGCATTTGAGGTCATGTTAATGGGCTGATAATTATCTGAATTACCACCTTTAAAGATTAGTTAATGCTGCATCTGTTTTAAATGCATAACAATGTAATCAATGTGAGCAAGAAGGTGTAGAGGGGAAAGGGACAGTGTCTGTGTTTGCTGTGCACATCAAGACAGCTGGCCACCACAGTTTTATTGTTCTAGAAACTGGAGAATATTATCTGTGAAAGTGATACCATAAACTGGTAAATAGTTACCTCAAAGAAGTTAGGTGGAAAAATAGCCAGGTTCCCTTGCTTCTGTGTTGAACACCTATCAACACTGACTAACACCCTCTCTTCTAAGAATATCTTCTCCTCTTCTGCTTTGATGTACTCTGCCTTCTCCAAAACAGACACAGGGATAGTTCTTATTCATGCCATCAACTTCTGGGAATCAAATCCTTCAGCTCACTAATAGTAAGCTTGTGTTCTTGTCTACCAGGAATGTAAAAAGCCCTGAAATATGTGTGACATAAAACAGCACAACATAAGGTTCCAGGCTGTTCTTGTTACTTTCTGTTGTCAGCACAGTTGTTGGTTTTCAAATTTAAATGTTAATTTAACATTAACGAAGAATTCTTGATTCTCTCCTCTGAAATGGAGGTGGATAAAGGTGATGTCTTTGACAGCTCAGCCCAGACTCTTCTTGATATGGCAAGATCTAGAAATTTTTGGCCTGATGCAGATTATAACACTGATGCTGAAAAAGATGTGTGTCATCGGACAGAAGTGTACCCATGCTTTTCCAGTGAAACCCCATTTTATTCTCCTACATTTTCTGTGAACTGCAACTGTTTTAATTTTGGTTCAGCGTTGTTTCTGATATACGATCCTTCTTGTGTTAATTCACCAATTACCCCTTCACCACCACCATATCTTCTTTGAAAGCCTTCAGTGCCTAGTAGTAGCACCTCTGGTCCACAGTAGTAGTCATGGACTAGTCTTCCTCACCACTTTCCCCAGAGATGTGAAATGAAAAGTGAGCTGGTTAGATCAAAGTGCTCCTTTGCTGCCTTGTTCATAAAAGCATAGCTGTTTAATGATAAGAAATAACACCAGAAAGCACGTCACAGTTCATTTAAGTTATCTGCTGAAAGGTAGAGAATAAGGTTTCTACCCACAATAGTAGTCTTTCCAGTGTAGTATAAACTCTGGAGGACAACCCTTCCAATGTTCATTCCAGAAATGTACACCAGTTAACAATCTTTAGCAAGTCTTGTGTGTTTAGACCATCTGAAAAATTAAAATTGTTGAAATTTCATGCTGTTATCCTCACCTTGTTTTCTTCTTCCATATTGTGTGGCATCTGCATTTTAAAGTTCATTTTTCTGTACTGTGTTTCTGTGATAACCTTGTGATATGTCAGAACATTAAAAAAAAAATGTTTTCAAATAGCCACTGTGAGGCTAACACTATGAGTAGTTCGGCAGCAAATATCTAGTTGGGATATTTAACAGTAATTGGGATCTTCCTATTGGGCCTTAAGTGAACTCACAATAATAGTAAAATCTGACTATTAACCCATTTGGCAAACTACTTTAAGCAGTAGCAGATTTCCTTCCGGTTTTGATCTCTGCGTATAACTGAGATTTTCAGGCTAAGGCTATTTAAAACCCTCTGTTCCCATATAGTGGGGAACTGAAAATGAAGACAGATGAATAACATTTAAAGAGCTCTGCAAGTGTGTCATTTTGTTACCAGCTCTATAACAAAATCTATGCACCTGCCTGCTTTCAAGGTTATGTTGTAAGAGAAGGAGACCCAAAACTAATGACGATTTATGTTTTTAATATAATAAGTGAGTCGATTTTTGCAAGGCTGTTGGAAAGCTGCTTTTTCATTATAACTTCAGTGGTTTCATTGCTTCTGCAGGGTCCGGTCCTGCTCCTGTGGAAGTTGATGTAACTGTGGATACTCTCATTTTCCATATATAAATCTGACCTGCTTTTAAATCTTTGAGTGTTTAGCTTTGATGTGTCTTGTGCCAGTAGTAAAGGTGGGGTTTTTTCCCTTCATACTTTTTGTTTTCTGTCTTTCAAACTAATTGGAAGTGCTGTGGTTTATGCATTATGAGACTAAATACTTATTTTTCCACTGGTTTTGTTCTCTAAAACACAGATAGAATCTTCTTTCGCCTATTTCTTGTCTAACTTAAACTATCATCATTTTCTGGAGCTCCAGTCATATTTGTATTGTTTTCTGAGTGCACTCTAAACACTGCCATCCTTAAAAATAAAATACTAAAAATTAGTTGTGTTTATTGTGCCTTGCAATAATGCTAATTGGTAGTAGTCTAATAGCAACAGGCATTGTGCTAGTTTCTGGAAATGCTATCTTAAATGTGTTATCTGCAGAAGTAGGGAAACAGAGATTATGGAAGTGGCTATAAGGAAGGACAGTATGATAAGACATACTTAGCATCTACATTTCTGGTGTACTCAAGCCAGCGTTATGTGTGCTTAGGGCTTCTCAGTTTGGTTCTGTCCTAAAGTAGTGACGACGGAAAGTATGAATGAAATGGGAAAGGGTAATAGATTATTCTGTGTTTGTTTAACTTTTTCTTTGTGAACAGTAAATTCATATATGGAGTAAAATAAAGGAGAAATAAGATTATTTTTTAAAAAAACCTTCTTTTTAACCTCAAGAGTTAGATTCCACCTTTAGTTATACATAGGGAAATACATCTTTGTCCCAAATATGACATCTCATTACTTGGGTCTTGATCCTGAACGGCTTTTAGAATTCTGACTTGACTCAAGTCAAGGTTACTAAATACTTACAGGTCTCCAGTTTCAAAAGGTTGTCTCAGTGGCATGGCTGAAATTACAGTCATCTTTTCTCTGCTTATGTAAAGCGGTGTAATCTTTTTGAGTGCTACACTAGCACTTCCCACACTACCAGTGATTTAGCCTTAGTTTTAGCTATGTGACTTGCATGTAGTCAAAAACAATTTTCAGGTTTTTGGGTTGCTTTTTTCTTTCCCTTTGCTTGGATCGCTTGAGTCGCTGACCTTTTATATATATATATAACAAAAATGGATATGTGTGTTTGTATATATATGCATATATATACACACACAGTTTCAGAACTAAAAAAATGCTTGTGTGTAAATTGACACCAGGCATGGACAATCGCACAGAATAGATGTTTGGAAGCATGTGACTTAAAAGCACTTTAACTTTTACCATTGTGAAGGCTGCTGTAATCTGCTGTGCCTTATCACACATGTGTTAGATGATGCAAATACTTGTGCTGCCCGAAACAGTTTTGTGAATAAAATGCACAAACAAGCTGAGCATTGAGCATATGTATCCTTGGGAAAGGGCTTTCATAGGCTAGGCAGAAATGGAATTTCTTCATTGACTTTCTGTAATGTTAACCCATGTCAATAAAATCCACAGGAAATGTGTCTAACATTTTGTCCTTTTTACATTTCCATTTTTAATAGCAAGTAGACACTCCAGGCAGTGCATTTCTGGGGATTATTACATTTCTCGGGTGGCTGAAGTCACTCACCCTTCAGCCTTGTGCCTTACAACACACCCGAGGCAAGCAATAATCCCCAGAAAGGCACTGCCTGTCTTACTTTATTGCTTAATTATTATACCTATTTAATGCTGCTTAGAACATTGTCAGCTGTTGAGAAAAGGTAATTATCACTAGTCAAATGAAAAACACTTTTTTGGCTGCCTTACGGATACACATTTTACTGGTACCTTGATACATAATGAAGCCTGATAGCAAAACTTTTGCTTGTCTCTTCTTCAAGCCACAGCTGTTTCCCTGCTAAATTCATCCCATCTGTCTCCCCTTCCGTAAGGCTGTAGGCAGTATAGCATAAGTACAGAAGCAGTTCAGTGCTATTTTGGATAAACATAGCTGAAATTTGAATCTTTGCCATTTGCAATGCACACATTTTGTTTTACTGCTGTAAAGAGAGCTGTCAAAATAAAAACTACATGGATAATTTACTGAAATACAGTCAAATAAAGGGATGATCAAAGGGGGAAAATGAAGATATAATGTAGGGTCACTCTTACTTTCATGGTGTATTCTGAACAATGTAATTGTTGACCTCTTGACATTGCTGGGTTCAGAGAAATGGGTAGTGAATAACAGAAGTAGAAGCCACTGAATTAGAATATAACGAAGAAGTCCAGACTTCATACCGAAAAGGTTATTTGTAGCAGGAAATTATTTGTGATAGTGCCCTCTTGAGATATCTGATCAAGGTATAGTTTTTTGCTTGTTTTTTTAGGAGTATATAGTTGTGTAAGATAATACAGCATGGAAATTAAAGCCAGTGTTTCTCTATGTGACACTTTGTCTCTGAAAATGGAAGGACACCATAACGATCACTGTGAGGCAATGGTCATCTACACCCTCCTTTACTCTTTGCTGGTTTAGTTGACAAGGAAAAACATATATTAAAGCTGAATACAGTCATCTTCATTGAGTTTATTGGATTGATGGCTAGTTACCAAAGGCTTGTGTTTAAAATTCCAGATTTTCTAGAACAGCAGATCGAAATCCCAGTAAAGTCTATTTGATAGTTCAACCTTTGACTTGTATAAATTGAGTACAGTGCAGTATACGATATTTGGGAATCTTTCAGACAAAACCCTTTTTGAAAAAGTCCTCTATTCTGCTGAGGTGTTAGAAATCCCATGGGACCTCTGTTAAGAGAAGGGCTTTGACCACTACATCTTGGATATATTTTCCTTCTCCTGCATTACTGTGTTCTGTGTGGCCCTTCTCTGACTATATTTCATCAGCATGGTATCTGTATGGCTGGTAAACGCTTATCAGTCTTTCATAGGAGAACCTTGGAAGCTGTTTCTAGCTTAACCCTGATGCATATTTGGGATAGTTCCATGTTCTATGAAAGTTAATTCTTGAAGGCTAGTACTTACAAATTCTTAGTGTGTTAGGTAAAGGTGTCCAAAGCCATGTTTGTCCTAATGTAGAAAATGCTGTCACTGACAAAGAAAGAAATAGATGAAGAAGTTAAATGTTAGTGGACATTGAGATGATCTCAATATAAAATTAATCTAAATTGTACAAGCAGAAAGTTCCTTCGGGAAAAAGCACTTTGTGGAGTTCACTACTACTGAAATACACATTTTGGTGTTCTGTATTGAGGTAGAGAAGGAGAAAAAAGGATGTTAAGAGAGCATTTACAGGGTTGTTTTCAAGCTGTAACAAAAGAAACAAAGCCTTTCGAATATTACTAATAAAAGCACTGCTACATTAAAAGCTTACACGGTGATTTTCATGTAAATATATGTAAAATCAATACTCTGTGGCAAGAACCAAGACTGCATTACTCCTTCACATTTACAGGAATGTTAGCATTCCACTCTCTTTATAGACACTAAATTGAAATATATTCAAAGGTTGTGAAATATTATTTTTAGTTTTGCTCAATAATATGAATATAAATAAGGATATTATAATCTGGGAGAGTGAATGCTGGTATTTAGTCCTTCTGTAACTAATCCAGGAGCTGGTATCACAGCTACTGCACCAAAACTAGTACCCTCATGTATCAGTTTAAAGGAAGAAAGACTTCACCATTTTTAAAGGAAGTCCAATTCTTCAAGGACTCCACTGTATGTAAAGACATCTCACCCTCTGCCTCTCTTTGGGATTGACTGAAACAGAAGTTGTATAACCTTGTCTGAGCACTTACTAAGTCACCAGAGTATTGCAGTGAACATCCAGGTACTCAGACCATCTTGGAACACTTGCTTTTACGGTAACTATATTTTGTGATATTCTTGAAAGTTCTACTAATCATCCAGTTTTGTATACAACTGTGTAAATCACTTGAAGTAAAAGGAGAATGTTTAACACCTGATGGAACATGTGCATGTACCAAGTTAATGTTTCAAGAAAGTTAATAAGCTTTTTTTTGTTCCCCTCTCCAAAAGGAGAGATTTACTTTTGTGCTGCATTACATATCGGAAATGGTTCATGTCTGTTAGAATCGTTTAGGTAGCTGCTGTAAGTTCGCCTGGGAAGCCTGTACCTTCATGTGTAAAAAATTTGACAGATTTGCTGCATTTTTCCAAACATGATTCCAAAACTGAAAATATCTAAAGAAAACTCAAGTTTTACAAAGCATTTTACCTTCTTACAGGGTTGGCACAAATGAGAATTAGGGATGGAGAAGTGGATGAGATCAAGAGCAAAACAAGTTATAGTGGTTGTCTTTCCCATGTGCAAAGTATTAAGAAAGTTGCCAATCTTATGTTTTTCACATATTTATTACACTTTATTTTTGCAGTCTAGAGCGCCTTACTATAAGTATGCACATTTGTTGATGATATGATCAAAAATCCAAGATTATGTGAATTACAGGTGATCCTTCACCTATAGTGTTTAGTATGCTCCCATTGTTGGGACTCTTTATGTTGATATGGATCTAATAAGGAGACTTCCTTTTGTCAAATCTAGCACTTCAAATACTCATTTGTTTTTGTCTGGCCACTATCTTTTTACTGATGTCCAGGATTTTTTTTTCTGCCTATGTGTTCTTAGATCAGACAGAAGGCCTTATGTTTCTGCTCTTCTGCAGGTTAGTGTAAGGACCAAAAGAAAGGAATCAGTGAGTCAGAGGGGATCACATACTACCAGACAAAAAATCCATTAAGTAATATGGAAGAAGAAAAACACTTCTTTAAAGACAAAAGAAGAGAAAGACTTCTTACAGTGCTGTTTTCTGTTCTTTTTGATGTACCTTTTCATGCTTTTCTTGGTTTAAGGCAATTTCAGGTATTCCATCTCTACATGTAGAAGGAATGTTTCCTGATAAAAATGTTCTGAAGATTTCTGGATCTTCTGGGGACAGTTGGTTTTTTTTGAGTGTACACAGTGAACAAAACCTCTACTTGTTCAGAATTTTTCATGCAACTTGTTTGCTCAGTTGCCTTGTGATTTATAGGATCAAAACTAAAAATCAATACAATCTTTACATTTATGTTATTACTTTTCACTCTGTCTTTGCTGTCTTATCCCACTTTCAACTGCCTCTATTTTGGCAAATTTTAGAGTTAGTTGTTGTTATTATTAATGCTTAGATGTTCTGATTAGAAATAATTTCCAAGCTCCACTATTTGAAATTATTTTTTTTTAATAACAACATGACATAAACTGAACAATACGTTCACCTATACGGTACATAAATATTTTTCTTCTTTTTGCCTAGATTCTCCCAAACAGAGAAATTATAGCAACTATTGCAAGTGCTTTCAAGTCATCTATAAACCAAAATTAAAATCCCTTTCATTCACCCATAGTCCATGAGGTTTTTTTCTATTAACAGTGCATGTTCAAATCTTGCTTTATATTGTTGTGCTAAAATGTTTCCCTCCAAACTGTCTCTGGACGCAGCTCTGCTTTGTTCCGTTTGAGCCCCACCTGATGTACAGAAGCTACCTCAAAGTTTTAAACAACAGGGACTATTTATGCAAAAGCAGAGGTAAAATTAATTTTGATATGAAGCAGAACTGATTAGAGTCTTGACAGTTAAATTCATTAGCAGAGCCCCCAGTTCCATTTCTGTTAAAGCAGTGTTGCAACAAACATGAGGGATCCTTCCCATACTACTTTCTTTCCTTTTAATAATCAGTGGAACTTTGGTTGCTGGAAATGTCTGAATTCGTTCAGTCCCTTAAACACAACAGATAACCATAGAATTGAAAATGAGAGTTACCTGATATTTTAGTCTTTTTTGTGTGAAAACATCATCTTAAAAAATTATGTTCCACTAAATTTTTTTCTCTCCTATTAAGCTAATTTCTATTCATATTTTCAAATAGCACATTTGGGGATTCTTTCCTTTGTAATCTTTATGGGAGGGAATTTTTTCCTAATACTTCAGTGACTTCCTACATCAGATTGGAGGGTAATGTTACAGTCAGTAATGTTTACATCAACAAATGTAAATTCAAATTAAATCTATTATTTAAATAGCATAATGGAAACACATGGTGCTTTGTAGTCATGTAATTAAAGAAGATCTGTGCCTCCAGGAGTTTATGATCTGAAGATCAAAACCAGTTCCACATGCAACAGACCTCTTCTACATATCGAAGTACAATTTGGGGATTTTGTCTTGCATATACTTCAGCATAAATTTTACTCCACCCAGTCCAGTGCAGGGCTGTTTGAGATGTAATGCATAAATACTGTACTTGACACTTTGTGCAGGGGCAGTTAATTCTTAGCACAGAAAAGCTTGGTGTTTCGACATCAAGATTTATACCTTGCTTATTTAACAGTATCACTGTGGACTAAACTTTGTGTATGATACTAGTTTAGTTAGGGGGGGAAAAAAAATAAAAAATCAAATTCTTATCTTTAACAAGGAGTCTGACTATCCATGCTTTTTTTTTTTTTTTTTTTTTCCCCTAGTTGTGAAAGTAATTTTGTGCAAAATTGCATTTGAGTTAAATTATTCACTCATCCTGGGGCAATAGCCTGTATTCACTTTCCAGCTGAGCCAACTAAAAATATGGGAAACAGACCAGCCTAGTATTCCATTGTTGCCTTATATAATGTGGTGTTTTGGAAATGATGATGAAGGCAACCTGGATATTTCATGGATGAAATAGTAGATTCATAAACTGAAAGCTTTGCTTGCTATTTGTAATAGCGTTTTGTCCCTTCCTTTCAAAACTCTGTGCTCACAAATCAGAAATGTTGCTTGTATTTAAAAAGAAAAGAGGAGGACAAAGAAAAAGAAAAAAAATCAAGCCTCTTTATCCTTTGAAGAAATCTTTGCCTGAATTGCTGGCTGAGTTCCCTCAAAAGGCCTGGACTCCTTCAAAACTTGGAACCAAGTTCAGACCACAGCTAGGTAAGGTAGAGTACTTTGTTTAGTGTACTTTAAGTCCTAGTTTTCTCCCCACAATATGCTACAAAAGAGTCTGGGTGTAAACACATAAGTTGTTGTTGTCAAGTGTGATGGTTTGGGATTTCTTCTAATTATCATCCTAATTAGGACCCTGATTTAAAAAGAGTTTTTCATTTCTTTTGGGAGTGGGGAGCTAAATGAAGACCTGGCTGTGAACTCATAGGTAGCTGCAAACCATTAAGCCCCTTTGTCCCTATAATGACTTAGCTGCAAAATAATTTGGAAGCTCTAAGAGGCAACTTTTGCCTTCAACCTCATTGCCTGACGATTTTTCCTAACTTAAGGTAAGCTTGGACAGCACCTCGCATGTTTTCATGCTTTGTTCCTTGTTCCAGGGCTTTTTTTTTTTTCAGTCGATGCCATTGCTTAAGGTTACACAGCTACTGTGTTTGGTCTTTCTTAGTTGTTTAAATCCATAAAACATGAATTCTGGTCATTTTCTGATCCTCTGAATAATTTGAGTTCTGGCAGCTATCAGAGACTTTTGAACATTTTGCTTTGAACTATGGTCATTCTTCTCCCAAGTGTTGTGTTTCAGTCTTACCCATACTGTGGTACAGGTCCTCATGTTGCTGGTTTCTGGTAATCTGTGTGCTGTGTGGAAGTAAGGCTGTACTGATCTTTTCAAACATCTTCTAAGATAAAGCTGTGAAATGGTTGCGTTAATGACTAGTAGGCATTAACGAATATTTGTGCTTTTCTTCCAGATCTCTCAGAGCAAGTTTTTGTGCTTCCAGTATAGTTATACACTAATCAGGGTAAAGTAATAGATTTTCCCACAATGAGTGGTATTAAAGTCCTACCTTCTGCATGCTTGCAACTGGATTTCCTTTCTACTGCACTACTTTCTTTAAAACTGAACAGTAGCTTTCTGAGCAAACTGAGCCTTTGGGTCATATGGTATGTGGATTTACACAAACTTTTACTACATGACAGGTTAACTTAGCAACCAAGATTTGTTTTCCACTTCTTCCTACTCATTGCTTTTGTCTTGTGCTGACATATTGGATTCTGTGCTCTACAAAAGGAAGCTCTAAATGCCAACTAGCGTAGCATTGTGCCTGGGACCTGCGTATTTGGATGTAGACTCAGATGAAGGACTTGTGCTAAAAAACATTCAGTACTTGGCAATCCCGAATACCAAATTTCTTTTGTAACAGTTGAATCAGTGGTAATCTCATGGTTCTAATGCAACACTGCAAAAAAAAAAAATAAATCCTTTATCAGTTGGTGTACCTTAATAATTTCAGGGTGCTTTGGATGGAAGAATAAGCAAGAAGAACAAGATTTCCTAAGAGGGTGTAGCATTGGTGGTCTTAAACAAACAACCCAACACCCGAAGAAAACAAAACAAACACCCAAACTACACAGGTCCTATGAAAAGAAGCAATAATTCTGACATCAGGCATTTAAATAACAGACTCTGATGCGGAAAACTGTCCCAGATTCCAACATTCCTTTCAGCTGACATTAGAAAACAAGGTAGACTTAGCATGAGAAATACTGTCTTTATATGAAGAGATTGCTCTTGTTAGGCCCATATGTGAACCATATATCCAGATTCTCTCTACATCCGCTCACATGTCTCCCTGTCAGCATCTGAAGAGATCCCCAAATGTTCAAATGTACCTTTCAGATCAGAGTTTAATTTTAGAAGATTCTCTTGGCCTATTAATTTTGATTATAACAGTGCTGTGATGGAGGAGACATCAGATTGCAAGTAAAATTTCAGAAGTCAGAATGCTACAAAGCTGTATAAGTAAATGCAAGCACAGCTTGCAGTAATAGGTCACTATACTTGTATATGGTAAAACGTGTATGTAAAATATACGTCATTATTGAATAAGTAATCATTTGTCCGTGAGTGTGTTCTTCATGTGCACTTTGTATGTTACAGACTGCCATGGAGGCTGAATATTTCCATGGTCTCTGTGTGTCAGATGAGAGGAGCAAGTTTAAAAGCCCAAATAATGGTTCCAGGGCTGACACTCATAGAAATTTGGAACTTCAGTACTGGAGAACATCTTGGACAGTTTTGCAGTTCCTGTGTTTTCTCATACTTAATCTGTAAACGTTCTCTTCAATTTAATGACAAACTTTAAAACATACAAGCAAAAACCAAACTTGTTGGGCTTCTTAAAAAGAAAGGAAAGTACAAGCAGGAAAAAAGCTTACTACTTGGGGTTGTTCAATGCACATAAGCAAAATAAGCTCCTAGGCAATTCAGAAGAATCACCCTGATTATTAAAATATGATCAAGTAATACCTAAGAGTTAAAATAATAAAAACTGATTACATTAGAACAGTTTGAATACAGTGAAACTTGTAGAAGTGTTAATTGAAATCTTTCAGATAACTTACTGATTACTAAATTTCTCTGTAAGGTATATTTTCTTACTGTGTCCTTAAAATCAAGTACATGAAGTCACTGACCAGAACTAGAAATGATACTAAAACAGGAGCTGCAAAATTAAAAATGCCAGTATGAAGTGTAGTAGTTCTATGCTTTCTGCTTTGATAATGGATATCTAAGGGCATTCATGTGGTTAGGAGGGAAGAAATTGATTCCCTTGCAAATATGCCCACTCCCCCATGTAGTCCTTTTCAAATTGAAGAGGTTTTGCTTTCAGTTCCCCATTTCTCTTTGTCTCAAAAGAGGAAAAGCATTCTGTTATTTCTGCAAACTTCTGTAGAAATTCTGATGTTTCCACAAGTTGCAAATGAAGTGCCCAATAAAACTGGGGAGCTAATTTAGAATTATGATATCAAACATTTCAGGTGTACCTAGAATATGAATACCACAAGCTTTAAACCCACTTTTACAATCTTGATTATTCCTTATAACAAGAACTGTCCCGTCTTTAAAAACTTTTAAAAAGTCACCTTACCCCCACCCCAAAAAAAAAAAAAAAATCCAAACAAACCCTAGAAACTCTTGTATTTGTAGCTATGACCAAGTTTTATAATAGTGGATTCTTCATCAGATCCCATTTTTTGCTTAAGTGGTCCAAACTACAGTCCAGTGAACTCATTGGAACTTTTGATCAGAAATCATTAAGGGTTGAGCATGTGTAAGAAGCAGTGCAATTACACTCTGCAGTCAAGGGAGAAGCTTTGGACGTACACTGCACCTTCATAATTTTCCATTGCTTGTCGAGAGAATAAAGTACGTTATTTTTTCTTAGCCTGCAAGCAATAAAAAAGCATCCAGTATTCACATTATTTCTATGGTATTCAGTCTGCAGCAGGTCTTGGCTAAGACTTCACACATTGTTTCTTTTCATTCACCTGTTCTGGGACAAGAAGATATATTGCATATAAAAAATTCAATTTTCTCTCTTATACCTGAATCTAGGACCATGTTTTTGCCTAAACAGTAAATCTAAATTCTAAAATGATTAATCCAGTGTATGTTTCACATATGCAGAGGACCTCTGTTGGCCAGCCCCTCTTTTTCTGAAATTCTGTTTCTGAGATTTGTATGGGCTTTTATTGAGGGGAGGGCAGTACTGGGCAGTACTGGAACTTGCTGGTGAGCGACTGGGATGGGGTGAGAAAGCCTGTGTGACAGCTCTCCAAGCACATCTTCTTCTGGAACTTTGGTCACACCTGATGTTCAGAGACATACCAAATGTGGTCAGAGACAATTGATTTTGACAGGATCAGTTCAGGAGACATCCTGCTGGGTTGATTATTGCTGTGCTATCCAGAGCAACCCAATGGATAAAATTAGGTGGGTTTTAGACCATTAAGTGCTATCGACTCTATTGAGAATCTTTCAGGAGAATGCAAAGACCCCTCTGACTAGGTAAATAAGGCAAGTTAACATGTGCAATCAGATGATTAGAAAAAATATTTCTTATTACTGTAAACACCCTTTATACAGTTCTTTATTTATTATAACTGGTAAATCAAGCCCTATCAAATTTAAACTGAGCTAAATTGCTACATCATTGAATACATTGCCACATTTTACATTTTGAAATTCAAGTGTGTTTTGAACTTCTGTCATCTTTTTCTTAAGGAAAAGAGGGGGAAAAAAGGTGGAATTGTGGGGGGATGATTATGGGAGGAGAAAGTGGCTTTTACATTTTGTTTTTATATAAAACTATTCAAAGCAATTTAGATTAAATTTAAAATAGCCTTGAGACAGAAAGGGGTGAAAAGGAAAGTACTAGCCATAAATAAACAGCTTAGAAATCTAGTATTGTGTCCTCAAAAGCTCTGGCTTGAACCAAAGCCTTGGCATTGGTCTGCTCTTTCTGGGAGGGTAGGACACAGTCTCCCCATCATTTGTTTAGGAACTCTTAACTCCTAAATCGCTGAGGGAAAAAACAATTTGTATATTATCTAGTCAAACACAAGCATTCCCATATTGTAAGGAAAGCTGGTTTTGTGAAGCCAGAGGAATGTTCTGTGCTCATTGTAATGAACGGTCGATGTGGGGAGACTTTGGAGCAAATACATGTCTAGTTTCTATTTTTCTTGAAAAATGCTAGATCATACACATGTGCTTGATGGTCCCTATGCTACATACTGCTTCTCTCTGCACAGATAATCACAAGAACAATACATGTGAGCAGCATTTGAGGTAAAGCTGTTATCTTTTATCTCTTTGATGTCTTATTTTACTGATGTATGGAAAGTTGAACAAGGAAATAGTGGTTTTGAACAAAAGGTGCTGCAAATCCTCAGCAGACAGAATTGCAAAATTGTGCTGTCTGTCCTTACACATTTCCATCTCTGCCTGTCCTTCATTAACTGAGGTGGTTATTCATCCCAGAGTGGTCTTTGGGAGCTTTATAGAAGCATTTATTTATCATTTCTATGTTCTAGGTCTTTTTTTAAAAAAAATTTGGGCTCCAAAGTGTATATTTTCTTTTCTGTTATAGTCAGTTATGTCATAAATGGTCAAATGATAACTCCTCACAAACAAAATTATTTTTGCAACCTGTCTTCCTAGCATCTGGATTCTAAAGAGACAACCTGGATGCCTGCATGCCAGTACAACCAGGATTTCAACAGTGTCAGTAATCTTCGCTCACCACACCAAAAGAATCAGTGTGTCAGTGTATTCCTGCAGAGTCATTAGCATACAGGCTGACTCTGCTTGCCTAACAAAGCATGGTTTGGTGTGTTATAGTTTCCTAGTCTGCTTGTCTGATTCACCTCTGACAAAAGCAGAGAGAAAATTCAGTTCCTTCTTCAGTGGCACACTAATGTGGGAAATAAATCTTCGGGCATAAGGTCTGAAATGGCAGTCATTTAAATAATTCAAATGCAGCGATCATTTTGCCCGTGTGCCTTTCATTTCTTTGTTTTGTTTCTCTGTATTTCTCAAATCACTGAGAGACAAACGATCTTCTGTGACAATCTATATTTTTAAAATATCTAGAGCTAAATAATCCCTGTCCTCTTTAAATGCAGTTTAACTGGTTACATGTTAAATAATTATTTGCTCTCTCTTTTGTGGTGTGGAGGGGGGAGTTGGAGGGGAGAAGTAACATACAAGCAGATGTGCTGCTAGATCTACAGGCTTCTGCCAACCATATGGCATCTTAAAGAAAGATGGTTGGAGCGTCTGGATTAGCAAAGAGTCGGGATGGAAAGCCATGTGTCGTGTTGGTACAGGCAGTTGTTTTAGCTCTCTGTAAAAGGCTTCAGGAGATTGTGTAATGGAACAAATGGTACTGCAAGCCTAGTAACAGCCTTACCG
Organism: Athene cunicularia; assembly: GCF_003259725.1. NCBI lineage: Eukaryota > Metazoa > Chordata > Aves > Strigiformes > Strigidae > Athene > Athene cunicularia. The sequence goes on from NW_020799097.1 coordinate 85,761,622, forward strand.
CTGCTGGAGAGGCAATTGGCCCCCAGGCGGGTACTGCTTCAATCCTTGCTTGTTGGTTTTTTGTGAAGGATTTTTAGATCGTTATTCTGTGTTCTTCTTTTAACGTACGGGAAACTTGGGAGATCTAATTCTGAACTTTATACTTGAAAGAGAGCTATTGTATGCTTAGGATTTTTTTTACACTCTAGCTTTTTGTAATGAAAACATACAGTTTCCCTCTCTTTGAAATGAGAAGCTCGTGCCCTTCTGCAAATTTCCTGCATACTTCATGAACACTTTGAGACACCAATTCATTGAATTTGTAGCTGATGCCCAGATTTTGGGGGAAAACTGCTCTCTCTGGGATTTGCCTAGTTAAAAACAAGATTGGGGCTATTGTGCTTGTGGCTATAACATAACAGCTTGGCATTGGTATTCTGTTTGACAAGTTGCTCTTTATGCAAACAAGGGGCCTGCTCCTATTAAAGGCAAAATTCCTTTTGTTTTTAGCAACACAGGATTGGGCTCTTGGTAGGGTTTTGTGTGCTTTACAGGAGTCTCTGTAGTTCACATTACAGCTCATGAGAGTTACTCTGGATCAGGATGAAACCTTTCGTGTCCAGACCTGTAACAGAAATAGGTTTTAGTTGTTTCTCTACTGTCACACAATAGAACTCTAAATTCCTCTGTATGTCTCAACAAAATCAGGCCTTTTAGTACACCTATAAATGCAATTTTATCTCCACAATACTGTTTGTCTCAAAGGAAATTAAAAATCTGATGTGGCAGTAAAGGAGTTCAGTAAAATTAGGATTATTTTATTCGAAGAGGTCTTAAGTACATTATGGTCCCATATCGCAATTTTTATGTAAGGAGATAGCACGAGGTACGCCCAGATATTCATTCATATGTAAATACTTGCCGAGCAGGTAACAGTATGGTTTCAAAGACATTAGAAACAAACCATTAACTACAGAAACATCTTCCCTACCGAGGATCTTTGCTGAAAAATATACTATCTTAAACTGAGACAAGCGCTTCTCTAATATAGCCTAAATTCACACCAGTTTAAAAGTAAAGAACAATTACTGCTCTTTTTTCTCTTTAATTTTTTTCTTACTCTCCAGAAGGCTCCTTATCTGGAGCTTAGGAAACAGCAGTCCTCAGCTTAATCTGCAGTTTAGTTACAGCAGCGCACGCTTTTTCCTGAGCTGCCTGCTTGCCCCCCTGCTCAAGTCTGCATATGTTGCTCAATACTGATCAAAAGTAGCCTCCCTCGGGAGGGAAGCTTGGGTTCATTTTGTCGGCCTGTTTATTACCTCGTCTCAGCCAAGCTGAGCCAGGTGTGAGGGGGACAGTTGTCCACCAAGAGCAGTGCCAAGACCACCAGCATCTCTCTGGAAAGCTTCTGCGATGGCTGTTGAGGAGGAGTGGAGTCTGACCAGTGAGCCCCAGAGGGGACCTTAGGCTCTCTTGGGGCATTTGCTGAGCTTTCAGTCTTTCAGAAACCCAGGCCATTTTCTGCACCACATTAGCCTGTGAGATCACCAGCATTGTGGGGCAAATTATCCAAAGTGTGTATTTCATTCAGAAAGGTGCATTTCTCTATGTAGGTTTTCCAATAGTGAATTTTGAGTTATGGTGTACTTGTGCTGCTGCAGCAGTATCAGAGGTTACCGAGACTAGAGAGACAAGTAATTGATAGATAGTAGGTGGATCTCTTTCTTCTCATTTTGTATATATGTTTGTCTTTTGTATCCCTCTGTAGAAGAACAAAAACCATGGTTGTATTTTTAAACGGAGAGACACAGTTTTGTTTTTTTTAATTTACTACTAGTGATTTCAGGCACTTAATTTTAATTGTCCAACTTCTGTGAGTGAGAATGTTCAGCTTCCAAAAACATATCAAGGCTTCTGAGCTTTCTTGTTTAAACATTTGTTTAATGGAACTGTTACTGTTGCTTACCACTGAAAGACTAGAGCATGGGGAGGTAATGCGAGAAAAGCCTAATTTACATAACTAAACTAAGCAAGGCCTTTTGATGTAATCTAAGGGGGAAAGTACTCTTCTTAAAGTTACATTGAAGATGTGTCAAGATAATGAATAACATATTTATTTCAACTTGTAGCAGAGAAAAGAGTGAGAGTTTTGCTAGCATTTTTGACAATAATTAAAATACGGTGGAAACAGAAGGGTCTGTGCCTGCACATGCACAGTTGTAGACAGAATGAATTCTTCTACTGGAAGGTGCTGACAGTCTTACCATGGTGGGATGCCTGGGCTGGGTCCGGTGACTGGTGTGTCAAGCCATAACATGGGAGAGCCAGGCTGAAGCCACCTTTGTGCTCATTCTGTGTTGCATTCCTGACAGCCCTGTGCTGCTATTCCAGAGAACTAGAGCAGCTATTCTCATCCAAAGGCTAAGTTGCTGTCACCAGAAAGGCACAACTGTCCCTTCCACTGCCTGTGGTCTAGGTGTGTTGATACTCATCTCCAAACTGCCTGGTTGCAGTTATATTCATTATTGTGGAGGGGTTAATGGTTATTCTGAAAATAACTGTAATGATATTTGCTTCTAAAGCAGGAATAGAATGCCTCTATTTCATAGCAATGATTGAGTTCAGCCTTTAGCCTTGATGCAGTAGATTTGGAGTGCAATCAGACATACATATACATATGAAATAACCACTCTCTTACTGTCTGTAATATACTAATAAATTTTTAAGATGTATTTTCTGTGAAATGCTTCCCTGATTTCCTTCAATGCTTCTAAGCAATTGCAGTTTTCACTAACTTCACATGCAAATTCACCACATTTTTAATATAGTCCAAAACAAAACACCAAGTGGCCTCTGTATTCACAAGAACTGAGCTCTGTGAAGGTGGGCTGACAATACCGCTCAGATCCTCCAGCTTTTCTCATTTTCCTGGAAAACCTCTGGTTTTTCAGGATGAAACTCCATTCCTCTCAGCTCTTCTCAATGCAAAAATCTTTCTTTTTAACCCTCACACTTTCTCTGCATTTGGTCTTCCATCTTATGTTCCCCACAGCTGTTGTTTTCTTGATGCTGTGACTCTCCCTTCAGTCTTCCCAGAACTGGTTTATGGTGTACTGAGGGACCTGGGGAGACTGGAGTTGGTCCCATGCAGACCAGCCGTGATCCGAAGTGCTGTGTTGCATGCCAGAAGCAGCTCCCTCTGACGTGGGAGCACGTTTGCTTGGCCAGACAGTGCTAACAGAGAAACAGAGGCTGAAGCCTCCTCAGGTCCCTTGGGTATATCCACACATATCTGAGCACAGCTCTTCCCTACTTCTCATGCACATCCTAGGCTCCTCTGCCCACCTTGACCTGCTCCCCAGCCATTTCTCCAGATCCTCACTCAGTATGTGCCCCCCGTTCTCATTTCTGTTTCCTAGGCAGAGTAAGTTTGGCAAATAGACTCGTGTGATAGAACTGTGTTTGAAGGGGAGTAGGCCAGACTTGGTAAGTTCACAAATGGAAGCAATCTGGTCTGTGTGGAGAGAGCAGTGGGGCCTTGTATGGAAAACATCTATCCAAATATGCTGCACAGAAGAACTACCTCTGTCACCAATTTAAAGTCATATTCCTCCTCTTGTATGTCACAAGCAGAAAACTACACTCCATACAAATCTTACATCATTACTTTCACTGTAATTTATGAAAACCACAATAACCCTGCATGAACCCTGAAAATAATCAAATGTGTATCACCTGCCGGCGCTTATAGGCAAACACTTGTTTGAAATGAACTGGAAAGAAGGGTATATTTGTACCTCTGGTGTGGAAAATAAGGGTGATGGGGTTTAAGCAAAAGAACTAATGAGTGACGTCTACATAAATATTTGACGCTTTGTGTTTGATATTTTTAGAGCGCTTTTTTTTGTGGTTTTTATCCCAAAGAACATTTTTGAAGGACTGTGATACATAGTTATTAAACTGGGAAGACTCCCTTGCAGATAACCAAATCAGAAGGACTGTACCTGCATTATTGAGCTTCTGTTTGCAAGGTCACTGGTGAGAAACATTGTACCTTTCAGACACAGGTACTAATAGCTATAGCTATAAACAGAAGCTTTATGCTCTCTGTAATACAGAGCCTGCACTCCTTGCTGGTTGCACCTAGAGTCTGTGCTCAGTGAGGACAGCAGGACTGAACCCAAAGCTGTTCTGTTAGTCTGCAATTGTGACTGTCAGAAACAACTGAAGCAGTTGTAGCTCAGCTGCACTACCCTTTCTAGCGGTAGTATTTTTTTAATTAAGACAATGTCTGACAAAGTAAATTAACAGAAGCTGATGCTTTTAGCAGTTTTTTTGCTTCAAATGCCTGATGTCAGCTTGGGCCACATGTACATTCTGCACATGCCATGGGATAGAAAAAGTGAAGCCTTCTTTTTCAATTCTCTGCTGCCTGCCCAAACACCACATGTACTGTCTGTTACATGTCGCTTCTGATGAGGTTCATGCTGGGAATTTCTTTTTAAAGGCAAAGTGTTTCTGAAGGAAAGAGTTCAGATTGGGCAGATTGCATTAAAATATTCTCAGTGTCTCTGACTCAAAGATAGTGATTGTGTGTGGACAGCAGCTAGCAGATAGTCTGTAAAGGTTCAAGTTTGGTAGTGAAAGAAGAATCAGAGTGAGCAGTTGGGGAAAATCAAGCACACTAATAAAAGCTAAACCAATGACAAAAATTGTTGTAACTAGTAAAACAAGTGCAGGAAAAATATTTCAATAATGCAATGTGTCCCCTGTGGAATGATCCTTATAAACATGAGGTGGGCACTTTTGAAACCTTGATAGAATGTGCGTCTCTTAACATTATCAAGACTGTTTCCTTATGGAGAAATTTTGCAAAAATCTGTTCTGTCCAGCACATAATAAAATCGGAGGTGAACATAATAAAAAAAAAAAAAATTAGTCTGACTATAATGTTACAAGATTATAATGAGTATATATCTGCTGCAAGCCTTGCCTTTTTTTTTTTTTTTCCCTAAGGTATTTTACAGCACTCTAAATTAATAGTCAGCCTAAATGGTTTGGAGACTTGTTTTATTAAACATTTTTCAGCAATAGTCAGAAAATAGCAACCAGAACTATTTTTCTCTAGAGCAAACCTGATCCAGAGTTCATATTCTTAGCATAGATTGTATTATTTTGAATTCCTTTAAAGGAGGAAAAGCCTCTCTTCAGCCTAGTGATTCAGACACAAATAGACATTAGTGAAGCTTTCACCCGTATCTTTTCCAGCCTGCCGTCCATTCTCTTTCATTGTTTCCTTCCTGTCCAAACCCAGAAGGGCTAAAAGTGGCCATCATATCGGCTAAGCCCAGCTGCTACACCCCCCTACTAAAGAGCAGGCTGATAATGTTCTCTTTTCAGCATGTTAGCCATGAGCTATTAGAAGCCCAAGAATAGATCCAGGCTCAGGTTTCCTACATGATCTATTTGTTTAACCTGTTGGGCCAGCTGTGGAAGTGAAGATACATTCTAATAGTCAGTGATGACATCTGAAACAAAGGGGAAGCTACTGTTCCTAAGTAAACTTTTAATTAAACCCTATTTGTAATTGTTATGGCATCTGAAGATGGTTATCTTCTTGGAGAAGATGTAATATAGGCACTTCTTTAAAAATATGTGGGAAAATTACAAGTGCCTTTAGTAAAAGGGAATTTAGAGGTTTCCTGTACACATTTTTTTAAAAAATTAAGTGATAGAGAACCACCTGGGTCAAGGGTTTCATGGTGAAATGTGGGCATTTTCTTCTTAGGTGTCCAATTCCAAACTGCGAGAGATATTAACCTCTAGTTACCATCTGTTAACATAAGTTGGATGAGTTTGTTCTGCCTGTGGTGCAGGCAAGTGCTTACTGTATTAAGCTAGAAGTGGTTGAGATTGCACTCCCCCTCTGCCTGAACAAATGACAGTCTGGACCTTTTATCTGGCAACAGAACTTTTATAGGGATTTCAGAGGGTGGGAAATGCACAGAAACTTGTTTTAATGTGCCCTAAACTCTCGTCCCTGTGTCCTATTAGAAATCAGGACTTCCAGTGTGACAGAGGTGAGGAGGCTCATTCACTGTCCCTAGTTCCTACTCACTGTTAGAACACTTTTTTTTTTTCCATTTGTATGGGGGTTTTCTCTTATGCTTTTGTTTCTTTCATTAACATGAGAAAGGATCATAGTGTTTCACATTTCAAGCTAGAAGGGAGAATGGAGCTCAATTAAAGGATAGATTGTATAGAAGTTCCCATTTAAAATTTGGGAGCACTTGGGGACTTCTCTGAGCTGCTCATCACTCAAGGTTGTCTTAAGGTCCTGATCTATGGCTCAAGATCTTACATAAGTAGCAATTTAGGACAGTAGTGAAACTCTGTCAGGGATTTGCTGTTTGTCTGCATTTCTAAATTTATAGACCCTTGTTTAGTTACCTCAGAATTTACTGTGTGAATTTGTCAATGCTGCAAACCACAATGAAGATGCACGTTGCTCATACAAGAGCTAATTTTACCACCAGTTTAAATGTCCTAGTTGTCCACAGAGCTGATTCAAGGTATGAAGAGGTGGTGAGTATAAATTTTTCTGCCTTAATGAAAAAGGCAATTTCACTTCTGCTATGCAAAGGGAAGACAGAAAAGTACCAGAGTTGATCTGGAAAGCAGAGGGGACCCATGCTGCTGTTCCCGCAAGAGGAGTGGGGAGTGGCAGCAGCTGGGGCAGTTGCTGCTGCTGAAACAATTTTGCTTTACGCCTTAACTCTTTGCCTGGCAGCAAGTCTGGCTTTCTAAGATCTTCCCATAGGCAAAGCAAGCCTGATCATTGATGTGTGTGTATATAGCAGGAGGTTACCTTAGGTAGTGCTTGCTCTCTCTATGTCAGGAATCAGCTGTGATCACCAGAGTTTGCATTTAAAGTTGTGTGATGCTTCTTTGTTTAAAACACTGCTGAATTTCTGTGTGATTTCATTAGGCTTGCCAAAAATTGTGATTTAGGCTGAAACTGTTCAGCAGGGCCATGGTGGGTAATTGCCTTGGAAAGAGATTAGCGAGGCCAGCCCAGGGGAGCAGTCGTGGAGGTGGAAGGCAAGGAATTGCACAGAAAACCTTTGCTCTGGCATTTCCTAACTCTTAACTGTTTGAGCATACAAATTTAACATCCTTTCAATGGATTGTAATACAGCTGCCTGTTAAGTACCACAACTTAAACACTTCTTATCCCATGATTGAAAATTTGTAAGATGTCCTGAAAAAATGCTAAAAGCAGGTAGAAGTTTGCTGATGGAAAGTCTGCTGGGTGCTTTCTTTTCTAATTAGCTTGCTCCCTCATTTGCTAACAAGCTTGTTCTTAAATCTGCTCTTGTTTTTAAAATTCACAGTGTGTTAAAAACATTTGAGATTCGCAAATGGCCAATTACCAGATCTGGCACCGCCTTCATGTTGGGGCAGAGTCCCCTTCAGTTGTGTGTCCGCAGCATGGCGAGGGTCCACAACATTGCGCCCAGTTTTCCCCCTTGTAACCAGAAGCAGCCTCTGATTGCTGTGTCCACCTACTGGCAACCGAGTGATGCAAGAGCAACCTTAGAAACTAGGAGCTTGGCACTCTTATCCTGACAAAGGAAATGTTTTTTAAAGGCAGTTTGCTGCACAATAACATATTCTTGTGATTTGGGGTTTTGGTAGTTTTGAGGGGCAGCGGGAACCGTGCCCCGGCAGCTCCTCACCCACAGAGCTGCGGCCTTGGTGCTGGTGGCCCCCATGGGCAGCGGGTGGCCCCCATGGGCAGCCGGCGCCCCGGGCCTTGCCGCGGGGTACCCGGAGGCAGCGACACCCGGTCTGGCGTCTGTGTCGGCCGCTGGCGCGGCTCGGCGCGATGGGCTGCCCTCTGTTACCATGGCAACGGGCAGATGGGGGGCTTCGGCGGGGTCAGCGGGGAGGCGGCCGCAGCAGCGCACCGGACGAGCCGCTCAATAACAGCCCTTTCAGCTCTGACAGCTCTGCTCTGGCTGGCCAGAAGTAGTTATCAGATTACTTGTATTAAAACCTAATTAAGATGTGTGCCAGTAAATGCAGCATGGTTATTGGATTTGGTGATTTAGCTGCTGCAGGTTGCTGCAATCCAATCACGCCATTTCAGCAAATTCAGCTCCGTGGAGTAGAGTGAACACGTTTTACATCAGTAACCTGACTACTGAAAGAGTAAATAACCTTTTAATGCCTCTGCTATGTCAAGGACTTATCCCCACTGCTGAGTGGATGGACACTGCCCACAGACCCTTGCATATTAATTTCTGTCAAATCAACTTTAAAACCCAGAGGAGAACTGACAGGTTGTATCAGCTTTTCCCTTCACTGCGGATTGCCTGCGGATTAACGGAGCTGTGAGTCCCCCAGGGCAGGGAGCTTGCAGCGAGAGCCTCGTGGGTGCCCCTGCATTAGCAATGTGTCTTTACAGAAAACAAGGAAGCATTTGGGTTTGTCTGTAGGCCACAGACAAGGGGACAATCTAAATGTAACATGGTGGGTACTAGTCCAGGTTTTTTGGATGGTGTTGGGTGCAATGGAAGTTTATCCTGCTGGGTGGGATTCACCTTAGTGCTAGAACTCTGCTTCGTTTGATGTTTCACCTAGTTTCAGCGGGTTCTTGCAGTGGTTGTCTACCCGTAGCTGTCAAAATGTAACAAAACTTAAATATCCATTTCCACGTCATTTCTGGACAGGCTAGGGTATAGCCTAGTCTCAGATCCAGATTTTACTGCTCTATGGTGTGAGAGATGTAGTGTTCTGCAGGTTGTAGCTGCACAAAGTAGCAAAGTAGCTTGGAGCCATCCTAACATAAAGCTGCATACAAGCTCCAAATGCTGAGAATCAGAGCAAAACATTTACCTTGAAGCATTCATTACAGCTTATGATGCTTCAGTTCTGCTCTTCTTTTGTGGAACCACTTGTTTCATGAAACTGCCGCTTTTCTGCCTCCATATAGAAACAGGATTTTTTTGTTTAAGTGGTTATTGGAAAACTCTTTGAAGAATATTATTATTACTGCTACATAGGAACTTACTCCTTAGTGCCAGGTTGTCCTGTAAGTAGTCCAAACGTAACATGGTTCAAGAGCTTCATGTCTTCACCTTGTGCCTTAAAGTAACATGACAAAGTGTGGAGTCAGTTCCTGTCCTTCAGCACTCCCAGGCCAAGGAGGAGCAGCCGCCCAACATCCCAACTGGACAGATCTTGCCACTTTGGTGGAAAAATGGTTTCATTTGGAATGGAGGGCGAGGATACAGTGGTCACTCAGATGCTCAGGACGCAGTACACGTTTGCCTGGTAGTTGGTGTTGCCAAAGTGAACGTGGCGACCGTGCAACCTCACTCACTCATATTAGCAAAATGTGCAGAAGGTTCTGTCACCCAGTTGTAAAAATGATGGCAGGCATCGATGTGCAGTTGTAACATATGGGAAGTACAGTGAATGTGGGTGGAGCTGTTCATTTCTCATCTTGAATCATTTACGAGATCAGCAGGCAGGCCAGATACAATGCATATGGGAATGTGTGGCTGTGCTGCACATGTCACACATAATAGCAGAGACTGTGAGAGGGCCCAGAGCCTGTCCTCGGGAGCTAAATGCAATGGAGCACGCTGGTAGTCCCAGCGTGTGGACCAAGGGCCAGCTTGGCAGCAGTTTTGGGAGAGCAGACCAGTAGACAGGATTTGAAAAGTCACAGACCAAGATCTGCACTGACTAGACCTACTCCCTCTTTATCCATCATGACCCAGAATTGCAGAAAGGAATGTTATTAACCCTCTACTCAAGCACTGGAGATGGATACAGAAGATAAAAGTAAAGTTGTGGCCTGCTGGTCAAAAACCCAGCCCAGTGCCTCTGTCATCTCTCTCCCTCTGCTCAAGGGGACAGTCTAAATGAAATATGGTGGGTGGTGAAGTTACAAAACAGAAAAGCATAATTGAGTAGTATTGCCATAATTAAAGACTTTTCTATTTACAGTAGTTGATCTGAATCACCCTTTGCATGATCTGAAAGGCTATAGAGCTTTACAATAAAGTGCGCTAAGGCTTGTATCCAGTAATGTTTTTGAAATTTGCATGGGCTGCCTGTGAGTATCTAGTAGAAAGTGTTGTTTTGACGTAAAATTCACATGAGCTGGAAATGACTTCTCTCTGGGTGCCAGAACTGGAGGAAGTTCCTCACACTGAAGTGGTGGCTCTTCAGCTGGAGCCTCCTCCCTGTGAGAGGAGAGGCACGCCTGGGAAAGGCCTCTCCTCGGAGCTGCTTCACTCTTGCAGCTGGATCGGGCCCTACCACAGCGATGGGCACCGCTCTTTGTGTTGCTGCAGAGATGTGGGTCAAGGGAATTGATATACTTCCCTATGTCTTTAGCTGCCAGTAGTAATAATTTTGTGCAAGTGGGTCTCTCAAAGGCCATATGATTGTACTTAAAACAGACTAGCAGAATGGGAAGATTATTAATTGAATGTAGAAATTAGCAGAAACTTAAATTCTAAGGGCCTGAAACCAGACTGTAGTTGGTAGTTGTAGAGTCAGGCTCTTGTGATTGAGGATTTCATAGCCTCAAGGCTTTAAATAGGTAGAACAGCACTGGAGTTCTCTTGGCTGCTGAAGACAGCACTTCCCAGTTACACCTTCCTACCAGTCCTGCTATAAAGTAGTAAGTACTCCAGAAATAAAGGACTGGAAGATGTCTTTATTAGAAATTAAGAAGTGCAGTAAGGTCACATACCCTCCTCAGGTTAAAGGAAATCAATGACAAAGTAGCAGGCAGAACTCAGTGCTCCAGTCGGAAACTACAACATTGCCTCCAGCACCCGCCACCCTTGTTCCTGCACTCCCTGGGACCAAGATGTTAATGCAAAAGCTACTAGCTTTAAAAACAAAACAAAAACCAGTACAAGCGTGGGTTTGTGTAAGGGGAGTTTTGCTTTGTTTTTTGAAGTTTAACACCCCTGAAATCACCTTTAGTAAAGAAATGAAGCATAAACAGCCCCTATACCAGCTTGGGTATAGGTATAAATATATAGAAATAATATAGCTATAAAGGTATAGGGGGTGTGAAAATAGATCCAGAGTGCCTTAGGTTTATATTTAGTAAACTATCCTATCCTATCAAAGTGGTGATTTTCTTTGCTTCATTGGACGTTTACAACCAGCTGTCGCTGTTTGCAGCTAGCTGCATTTAGTTTTGATCTGATCCCCAGGAGATGGTCCTGCAGCTCCTTAAATCTCTTTTTCAAGGAAACATTACAGAGTAACACGACACTCATGAAATATGGGTGTTCAGTGTTTGCTACATGATTGTTGCAGTTTGATTTCAAGGAAGTTGGTTGGCAGATACAGATCAGTAAATACTGATTTTGATGTAGATTTTTTTCAATTTTGTTTTAGCTAGATTTTCCAAGCTTTTTATCAAGAAATTTGGGGGTGTTTAATAACGCAGTTATTTAACAATCCCTATTAAGAATGTGGATATTCCGAGTGATTAGTTTAGCTGCGTTATTAACAGCTGTACAAGTCAAAATTACCACATGGAGCTGAAAGTAGAGAGAAAATCACATGTTGAGCCAGAAATAGTTTTAAAAAAACAAGTGCAAAGTTTAGATCTAGAACTAACCTTGACAAAAACAGAGTTGGTTCATGCTCCCTAACTTCATAGTGTTTAGATGCGTAGGTTTTTCTCTAGAGTACTGTTATTTAAAAAACAGAGGCTTCTAAGATATCCGAAAGGACTTCCAATTAAAGATATTTCTATTTAAAGAGTGAAATGCATTTAATGTAAAAACACAATTTCCAGCTTCCTGGGACATGTTTACGTCCCACACTACAGGCCCTAGGCAGACTTTAGAAATTTTTCTTGGCTGGAGTCATAAACAGTCACTGGGAACATAGCAAGCTGTAGTGGCTGTTGTAATTGAAGAAGTAAAGGTGCAGCTGCCCTATCTACAGCAGTGTTGTCCCTTCTCAGGCATTTGTTTCTCAAGTGTAAGCAAAAGGCCTCTGTGTGTTCCTTCTGATACCTGCCAGCTTGTTCCCTCTGTTCTGCAGCCCCTGATGAGGAGGACCTGTGGAGTTATGGGCTCTTTGCATCCTTTCCCAGGGATCCCTGTTACACTGTTAAAGAATCTACACTGACATGCTTAATCAACCCTAAGCTTACTTGAAATGTGTTCTGTAACAAGTTTTGGACATTGTCTGGGTTCCAAAGAGCAGTGGACGGAAAACAAAAATGTTGTCGCTTCAGGTCCAGTTCATCCAGGGGCTGGGGCATTTGGATTCATAATCTGGGCTAGTGTGTGTTTCAGGAAGACGGTTATTGAAGGAGCTAGAGTGTGCAGCTTGCTTAGCTACAGGTGTCGGAATGCAGCCCTGCAGTCTTTAGTGATGACATTGGCAAAGCAAATTTGCTGTCATGTCATGATAAACTTCTAAATTAGAAGTGCAAACCTTTAAAAGTGCTCATTTTAAAGTGTGAAGATAAAATATATTGACTGCCCGCTCTAGGAGTAATACTTTATTCTCAGCCCAACCACCAGACTGAGCTCTGTCATCTGGGAGCTGCACCCGCCAGTGCAAACATCAAAGTTTCTACCATGAACTCCAACTTCAGATGCTCTGCAACCCTTTTATCTATTTTTTTCCAGGTTACAGCAGCTTGACAAGCACTGCCAGGCCACTGCCCAGCAGTTAGTGGAGTTGCTCAACAAACAGAATCAGCTCTTCAAAGAGAAGCAGCTGCTTACAGAAGAGGTGCAGTTTCTGCGAACACAGGTACTGTGCCAAAAGAAAAGCAAGTCTGAGGGGAATATTCTGCAGCTTTAGCAGAGAAATCTGCCAGCAGTCTCATTTCAGCTGTTGGATTTTGTTGCTGTTGTTGCTTTAAATAAGGCATTACCTTACAAAAAATAAAAATCCATGCAATTGGAAAGAGACTGGTAGCTGGGCCTGAGTCTCACTTAAACCTAAACTAAATGAAGAAAGTGTTTTGAAGCGACAGTAAACCAGCAGAAGTTATTCTTGGTGACATTTCATAGCTTTCTTATCAGAAGATTTTGTGTTCCTTTTTTAGAGAAAAGGGAAATCTGTTCTTTTAACAGCATTAACGTTTAAACAGTAGCTTGATGTTGATAATTTCTTTGAGCTTTTTACTGATATTTGTCAGACTTAAGCCCGCTTTGCAATTTTTTTTCCCCCCCTTATTTTTAAAAGTCATTTAGCTTTCCTGGTGCTCCATGACCACTCAACCAAGTGTGAGATGGTGAATGTGAACCAGTCTGCCCAAGCACGAATCACTGCACTGTATCTGTAGCAGGACTGACTGTTGCTTTTTTTTTTTTTTGACCACTGTTCTTCAGTCAGTTGGTGCTTTGGAAATAAGGGAGAGGGCTGCATGGTCTTTGTCTTTCAAACGTGTTTCAGAAAAAGGGGGAGAAGTAACAAGCATAGAATGAGACTTTCAGTAAAGCTATCAAATAATCAAACTCTTGTTCTGTGACCAAGTAAATGAACTTTTTCAACCGTAGCATGACGTTTTCTAACTTGCAAACTAGTGAGTTTGCCCAGGGTGACTGGAATTCTGTTAACAAGATAACAAAAGACATGCAGTGTAGGAAATATAGGCCAGTAGCACACCTAGCAGTAAACAGAACTTTAAAATATTTAAATCATACTGTTTTTCATAGGCTTTTTAGCTGTAGAATTTAGTAAATGTTTAACCTAGGAGAATAAAATCCGTACTTTATTATGCCTTTAATCATGTCAGTGTGTTTGGTTTTACAGGATTTCCTACTGTAGTAGACAAACCTGGTAGCTCAAGATAGTGTAAGGGTATCAGCATGCAGTACCTACTGGCAAATTTCAGGGCAACCATAGTGCTCTGTCTAAAAGATAGTTTAAGGAGGTGGTTGTTCAGAAAAGAAAGTTAAAATTTCTGGTTTAAGGGAAGCAGTCTTGGTAATGACTTTACATGGTCCACTGGGATTTTGTTATTGATAATCTATTTTATCTGGAAGCAAGTGTGCTTTTATGAAGATGGGCAGAAGTACAAAAATGATACAAAAGAGGAAAAAATCATTCAGATATTATACTGCTATCAAGACTTCACTGGCAAAAGCTTCCTCCTTTATGTTTATTACAAGTTAATTGTGCTCCAGAGGATACTTTTTAACTTGAGAACACTCAGAAGAGAAGAATGATATAAAAAAATTATTACAAAATGAATCCTAAAAATCTATTTGCAGCTATTTAAAGCAACGATGGTTCTCTGGGAATTGGAATTCAGCCCTAAAGAGCTGCCTGGAATATCAGACAATTGGTTTAAGAAAACTGAAGAAAAGTTCGCCATAAATAGGAGATTTTAACTACAGAAAGATGAGTCTAGAAATATATATTTTTTTAAAAATCATATGCAGAATTAGTGTTGATCAAAGGTGAAAGTGACATCATATTCCACATTTTGCTGTATTGTTCAACAGTTTTCCTTTATAATCAGTTGGGGGTGAAGGGGGAAGAAACAAGTTGTACCCAATCTTTGAAAAATGATGTAAAACACACTATGTGTTATTGTATCTTGGAACGTAAGCCGCTAGTAACTGCAGTTGCATATTTCAGGAAAAAAAATGGGATGCAGATCTCAAACAGGACACAGATGGAATCAAGTAAAAACCTGGATGGATAAAGAGAAATGAGCAGAAGTAGGTATTTTTTCTATATCCTATATATAGAGAGAGGGGAGGGAGAGGAAAGAAGGAATAAAACTATTTGCAGATGTGGGTTGAATCTGGCAAACACTTCAAGACAAAAGGGAGAAGAAAGTGTTTGAAACATTTTTGGGTTTGAAGTTGTTGGGAGCTTTTTGTGTTTGTTTTTTTTTTAAGAACTTAAAAATTTAGGACAAGCATTTCTCAGCAAAGACAGGTTTACATGACAGAATTAAAAAAAAAAATCTTAAAGATTTAAATTGGAGGGAAAGGGGGGACATGTCACTCTTAGCAAGGTGGGAACTTCTAGAAAAACTCAGATTTTACCATAGATACTTTTTTGGTCTGGATCACTGGGTGTTTATCCAAACCAAAAATTACTGGGTGATATCACTGGGTGATTATCCAGATCTTTTGATTTGGAATTGGTTAGTTTTGTCTCTTCCAGTAATATTTTCCTTCTGAGGTAGCAGAATCTAGTTCTTCACAAAGGCTACAATGTGTTCTGTAATAAATCATAAAACTTAGTGTCATGTTGAAGGAAACACAAATAATTGTATTTGGAGCAGTGCTGTTGGAGTTACAGTACTGCTACATAGTTATAGCTGTGCCTATTTCCTTGTAAGAGTTACTTTTGGGGAGTTTAACTATGAAAGTTACAGATTTTAAAACTGCATGATTTATTTTGATCTACCTGACCCAGAGGGGAAAAAAAAAAAAAAAAAAAAAAAAAAAAGCATTGACAAACAAATAAACTTCAAAATTCAGGTTACTACCACTGCAATTTTTGTTTCTAATGTTAGTGTTTGCTTGGGGAGGGGAGGGAAGGAAGGAAGAAAGAAAGAGAAAAAAAAAAAAAAAGATGTCTTTAAATCCAGCTACATTCTGGTGTGTTAAAAGTCTGTTTTTCATGGAAAACTCATTTGATGCTGTAAGGAAAATTCTGGCTTTTACAGTGAATGAAAAAAAAAAAAAAAGAAAAAAAAGAAAAAAAAGCATCATAAAAGAAACACCTGATACTGCTGTGTGCTGAATTCCCTTACAGGCAACACGAAGTTAAAAGGCTTTTAGTTTTCTTGTTGAAGGAGTAACCAAGATGAGTACCATAGCTTTCAGAAACATCTTCTCATTCTCAGCAGTGAATTACGTGCTTTTAAAATAATAATGTTAAATCTCCTATTACTGAAAGCAGCTCAGTATTATTTCAGAATAACCACCTGCCTACAACATGATGAAGACGTTCATACTATAATTTTCATTTTCACAGAGCTAAAAAGGACCTGTATGGTAACGTGGCCTGGCCTTACAGCATGGAGTGTGTATCAGGCCATTACACTAATATTTAATAGCTGGCACTAATAATTAATCCATGTCAAGGTAGTCAAAAGTTTAATTGTGGGATTTCACCTCTGGTTTTAGTTTCTACTTCTGAAAGACTTTCTTACATTGCAACTCACTACAAGTCAAGAGGATAAGAGTTATTTAGCTCCCCTCCTATATAGTTACTAAACACAAATGTGCATAGTATAACAAACCAACATCTAAACTGAGATTTCTGGAGACCTCAGTGCTGGTCACCCAGTACAAGTGTGCTCTGAAAGCTGGAATGTTCCTCACTTGCAGGCTCTGCCTTGGTGTCCATCAGTTGGATGGAAGTGTTTGTCCTGGTCGGTAATCCCCTTGAAGGCCGGGGCTGCCGGAGGGGGTTCTCTGACAGGGCTCTCAGCCCCTGGGGATTACCTCCAGCTATGGCCGGTGTCCTGCGCTGCTGCTCTGCCTTTCCCCCTGAAGATCCCCTCCTGCAAGCCAGCCCTTCCCCAGCAGCTCCCTGTGCTCTCTGGAGGGCTGAGCTGCTGAAACTATCACCTCCCTCATTATGGGTAATGGTGAGCATATCTGTGAACAGACGGCCCTTCTTCTAAACAGAAGTTAAAATATACTCACCCGCAACTATATTTCCATCCTTGTCCTTCTAGTCGCTCAGTGAGAGGTACTGTCAGAATTACAGCTGTTGCTGAGCCGTGGTTTTCTTACATCAGGAATTTTCAGTGAGGTCCCAGCAATGAATGCAGTGCGTGACGTGCTCCCAGGTGCCCCATTTGCTTGTTTTTTCACTGTATGTTACAGAAGGGGAGCTTTATGTCCAGAAAACATGTAGCTCATCTGTCTCTGTTGTCAGGAGTGATTTGGGCTGACCCTTACATGGCCCTCAACTGGTTTTTAGGAGACCTGAAGACTGCATAAGGTTAGTGGGGAAAGAGCTTTTTTCTAATGTAGTCTAAACACACAGAAGTAGTGCATCTGCCAGGTGTTTGTAACAGGGTTGGTGGTTGTTTTTTTATTTCGTTTTGGTTTGTTTTTAAGCAGGTGAAAAGAAAGTCTTTAGTACTCCTTGGCTGGAGCTTAGTCAGAGACTATGAATTATACTATGACCAGAGTGGATACAGGTAGACCTCTGTTTGGTGTCTGACTGCCTTGTCATGACATTTCAAGGGCTGCATCACCTAATACTTAGCTCTGCAGAGTTTATGAATCTGCAGCTGTAGGAGGCCGGTACCTCCTCTACAGTGTCTGGGCAGAGCTGGGGAGCAGCTCAGGAGCTAAGCCTGGTCCTCCTGAGAGCTCCCCCTTGGGTTTTGCAGCTCTGCAAATGAAGATTGAAGCACCTAAACACCCCAGTGCTTTCTAACAAGACAAGGAGGTAGCAGTTCCTCTCCCCTCCATTATAGTTAACAGCAGTGAACTCATTCAGATGCCCATGGTCCTGCTCCTACAGAACCTTCCAACCTGTACACCTAAGAATACCTGACCACCCAGTTAAAACAGGTGCCAGTGAGGGGAGCAGGTAGTGGTGGGAGGAACCTGGGCAGTTTGTGCTGCAGAGGTCTGCTCACTGAATACCAACGTGTTCCTGGGAGGAGGAGAAACTTAAAAGACTGGGAAGGCCCCTGCCCCTGGACATCCGACAACCAACTCATTTGCCAACTACCTGGACATTAGGAGTGACAGCTTTGTGTCCATTTAGTTAGAGAACTGCCCATCTCAAATGACGGCTTTAGCACCCGGGCTGTTGCAGAGTGGGGTACACTGAGACTCTGACAGTATTTGCGCTTTATTTTTAAAGCAGTTGAGGCCAGGCTGTAGTCAGGGCAAGAGATGCCCACTGCATCAATCAAGCCGAGGTTCAGCAGCTCACAAAGCATTAACACTGGGGAGCTGTGGTGACAGACAGGCACCCCAGGGCTCAGGGAGGACAGGTACCTACCTGCCTTACACACATACAGGCAGGGCTAGTAAAATGCTTTTTGTGGCTGTAGGTGACAAGAGGAGGAGGACAGCTTCTGAGATAGAGGCACATATGACATTCCCAGGGTAGAAATATTTTGAAGTTTGGTGGTACGAAACGCTACTGTCAGAAAAGGGCTGCCAAAAAGGAGAATCTCTATGGTGGGCTGGAGCTGGGCAGACTCGCTTTAGTAGCACCGGGAGAGAGCAGCGCATGAACAGGCCAGGCTCTCAGCTGGGCCAAGGGCAGCTGTGCGGGCAGGAAGGGGGTGGTGGGGGATGCTGTCAGCCACCCACAACAGCAGCGACTGCCAGGAGACTTCTTCAGGAGCTGCGTGTTTGTGCAGGGAGGGGTTTGCCACCTTAATCCCTGCCCGTACGCAAATGCTGGGGTTACTGCAGCATGGAGGATGGCGCCTCTGGCTGTCACTAACTGGGAATTTAAGCCACAAGGCTTTCCAGGGCTGAAGTTAGCAGTTGGTGTTAGTGCATGGATTTGGAGGAAAAAAAGTACCATGGTTGTGTTTTTAATTAATTCTTTAATGAACTTCAGCTTCATAAATCCTCCTTTTTTAACTTGGCCTTAATTTCCTTACCAACTAGGGGGGAAAAAAAACCCAAACCCCTTTAGTCCTCTAATGCAAAACCAGCCAAAGTAGAAAGTTTATTTTTATTTCTGAGGTCATTTACATATCTTAAATTCAAATTTTAGAACTCCAGTGCCTTATATTCTAGGAAGGTCCCCCACCTCCAGCAGAGTTTGATGTCTCGCTCTTACTCAGTCCTGAAGTGCTACTGAGGAAGCACAGACAGGAGCTATTCAAGAGCTTTGAAACTGCGAATTAGCCTTCCCACCAGAGCTTTCCTACCAGCCCCCAGGCAGCAGGTTCCTGTTTTGCTGCAGGTGCCCACCCTGTGCACATGCTGTACAATTCACAGTAAACACTCTCTGGCACAAACCTGCCGCCTCCTTCTTGGAAAGGAGAAGGGGCAGGATCTTAAGACGTGCCCCAAAACAAGAGCTCAGTTATTTACTGCTAAACATGAACGATGTCTACAGCTCATGGAGATCCTGTTTTTCAGAAATCAAATAGCTCTTGTTCTTGCTACCTGTAAGACTTGTGATCTTAGAAGGAGGCCGGACAGCAGGCCAGCAGGAAGCACAGCGCTTGTTTACATTGCATTAACCATCTCTGTGTTCCTCTTCTGAGAACTCGCCTGCAGCCTGAAGTGCCACAAATGAGAAACACAAGCAACGCGATACAGACTACTTACTTACACTCCCATCTCTTTCTTCTTTCAGGTCTGCTCTGCACCTGGCTGAAACTTGTCTGAGGCTCACCCAAAGACACCTCTGCAGAAAACAGGCACGCTCGCTGGCTAATTTCAGCTGGTTTCTATTTGGTTGTAACTACAGAATCATCAATATTTTGAAGCCTTACCAGCCTACCAAACTTCCTAGGAAGACAGCTGAGACTTTTCTGAAAAGACTAGGCTTGTTTTAACAGCTATTATGTAGTGTGGACTTAAGTCATAATTTGTACAATTTTTTATAAAATTTTTTTATGTATAATTGAACATAGATGTCTTATTTACAGACTGAAATACTAATAAACCTAACTGGATTCTTACTTTGCTCATTCTGTCCTCTTGAATTCAAGGGAAAGTGTGTGCACAGGAAGGAGGGAGAAGGGGACTGTTTTACGTCCTGCACAAGCACCCTGTGCTCCTGTTCATAAACTCATTACCAGAATCTACCTGGGAACTTTACTTTTACAAGGTATTTGTCACTTTCTAGACAGAAGTGAGAGTCCCAACACCTTACTTATCTTACTTAGAAGAGCATTAAGAATGATTGAGAAATATCCCATATGACATGAAAGAATTCCCATGGAGCAGGTTTCCCTTCAAAACGTTCCCTGGATAAAGTCTTCAGGAGAAAGGAACCCTTAGTACAGATTTGCCTTTTAAGTCAACACTGGAGCAGCAATACTAGACTCTTGCACCAGCAAATATTTAGCAGTCTCGGGGATGGGCAGCAGCTGAACTTGGCTTCAAATTATTGAACTCAAAATATTTGGAGGGCTGTTTTCTGGTCAACTGCACACTTGTGCTTTTAAAAGTTACTTTCCAAATACCAGACTGTTTCACAAAGAATTTACCTGAATCTTTTGCTAACTACTGTAGGATTAAGTAGATAAGAAAAAGGTTTCTACGTTATCTTCAGTGTAGTTGTAGCATTGCACTAGTAAAGAGGAAAAAAAAGCACAAAGACCAGTTCTCCATTAATAAATCTATCTCAGCCAGCATGAACACATAAAATTTAACAAAAATAGGAGTAACACCACGTGCAGTAAGTTACTGCTGTGGGACACAATCTTTCCTTCCCTTGTATTTTAGGAATTAGTGCTACAGCCCTAACATCAAAGTGGTTTTTCCTCCCTATTTCAATTTCCTGCCATATTAAACTGCCAAACACATCTGATAGCCTCCCTGAACTGCTTTGCCAATATGACAATAAAGATGCTTAAAATGGCCTCAGGTCTTTAAGGACAAGAAAACCTGATGAAAAAAAGTCCTCTCTAGTCGAACTCTGTGTTTTCCACAGTAATCAGGCTGACAATTTTTTAAGTGTCGCTACTTTATAGATGGTTACACAGGTAAGAATATACATGTATAAATGTAGGAATATGCAAGCCTTTTTAAAAAAAAATGTATTTTTTATTATTCCACAGCATAAATCTGTGTTTAAATAGGAGAAAGTGCCTATAGGCTACGCACACAAAGGAATGTGGGCACCTGGTCCCAACACTTTGGCTTCATCGAGATCCTGGAGGTGCCATGCCCCGGCCCGGGGCACAGCTGGACCCTCAACCTTTCTGGGTCTGCCTCACCTACCAGGTGGCTGCTGCCACCCCCCTGCACGTGCGTGTTCGGTTTCCACAAAAGCATCCTGGGCTGAGAGTATGTGCAGCCAAAGGAGGTTTTCATACTCGTCTCAGGCTGGGAGTTTAGAAGGAATCCATTTCTCTGGAGCAGTTACTCTACTCTGTAGCAATTAATTAGTCACTAAGCACAGACAAGACCTTGTCTACCTGTCTCATGTCTCCCCACCCTTACTTATATATTTGGGTACAAACCACTATGTTCTGAAAAGTTTACAAGTGTCAGACCAGGCGATCAAACCCAGGAAATCCCCCGTCCGCGGCCAGAGCGTGATGCCACGATGTGGGATGCACCCAACCGGACAGTCCCGCCGCTGCCGCAGCTGAGTCCCGGTCACGCCTCTCCTAGTACTGCTGAACTAACGGCTGGCTGCCTGTCTCATGTTCTTTCCTACTACAAGGTTGGGGAGAAAAAAAAAAAAAGGAGGAAAACAAGGAAAAAAACCCGTGAGACCTGGGCGAAGCCCCTCTATTCCAGGGAAGCGTTCAAGTCTTGAGAACAGAACTAAAAATCTCAGATGACCAACTGCTTTCGGGACGCTCAGCCCTCCGGACCGGCTGGTTCCAACAGCCCTGGACCAGCTTGCGGGCTTCAAAGAGTCCCACTGCGAGGTGCCCTGCGAAGCCCACCTGCCCACTTTTTCCATTCCTTACTCCAGAATATCACCTACCTATGGGCTATAAGGCTATGGATTTCATGAGATGAAAAATCACTTAAATTGTGGGTGTTCTGACAGGAACATAGCCCTGTGTAATCGTTGCTTCAAAAGTGTAACCCAAATTTACTTTTACAAGTGATATACACCTCGTAGAGTTAACATGAACCACCTGTATGGGAACAGCCTCGGTCCAAAGCACAGATACATCTTGCTTAGTCATAAAAACTTTTTTTTTACAATACTGTAACTTAATAATTTACAAGCCGAAACTGATCACCCAGTATTTGAAATACGTCACAGCAAGTTACAGTTATCACTAGGACTCCACAGCAAATAAAACTTGTAACTAAACATGCACAGATCATTATATATACAGTGATAAAAAAATAACGATGTACATTTTCTTGTAAGAAGAAATTAAGTAAATTCTTTGTGCATTTCAGGATTGAAACATCTAACCTATATAAAATTACTTTAAAATATGAAGTAAATATTTAACCCAAAACTTGAGAAATCTTTTGTAATCTGCAATATAGCCTTCTCATTTCAGTTTTTCTTCCTCTGTCACAGAACAACTTAGGAATTTTATCCTCTAAGATATTTAATAGTAATGTGCAGATATAAAAAAATACGTCCTTTGTGGCAAGCTTGAACATATATATATATTTACAAACCTCCAGAACAAATTAGCATTAAAAAACACAGAAGTAGCAGATTGACATAGTGCTTTATTTAAGCTGTCTGTACGAAGGAAAATAATGTGCATCCCTATCATATACGTGTAAAAATACTAAGGATGTACAGTGTACAAAAACAGTTTCTTGTAGTTATTTCACATCCTTGTGGGTCATATACTTAAGGAAATAAACAGTTTAAGTATGACCAACAGTAATACGGTTTCTTGGGTTCATAGTCGTGTCTGCTTAATATCCTTAACCATATGACTAGATCTTGCATGGATCTAATGAAAGAACTAGCAAGGTCAAGAAATGTCACAAACTCTAAAGCTACAGGGAGGTAATTCAATTACCAATTTAGAGGTTTTTATTTAAATAAATACTTTACATTTCATGCTTGCCTGTAATGCACTACCAGGAGCAAGATAAGGAAATTCTACTGTAGACAGTACAAACAGTAGCAGCAAAGTGTGTACATTGAGGTGTAATATATAGACCCTGCAGTTAGTAAGGAAAGACCTTACTTTTGTACTCTAGGAGAAGCACATGGCCCCTGCAAGAACAGTCAGCTTTAAGAAGCCGCAAGTAAAGATGGAAAAAAACGTAAAACAATACTGGAATAAATGTTCTTTAAGCAACAGGAATGTACTGGAAGATGGATTAGTGTGGAAAGCGAAGCTGTGTGCAAAACTGCCAAAATCCAAACAGAAATGACCTATTTCCTCCGAGATGGCTGCAGTACAAGAGGGCATACTGTATGTCATGGAAGTCAGTACAAGCTGGAGCCAAAGTCTGAAATGTACTGTGCTCGAAAGGCTCGCCAGGGTAACCAGCCACCACCTCCTGTCCAAACCCGACCACAACTGCGAACAGCAAAAGAAGAGCTTCAAAAGTTTCCCTTGGCACCGCTTGCCCATTTTGTCTTTCATCCGTTTCTAACACTGGTAAGAGAGAGAATCCCCCAACCCCGGGCAGCACCAAGTGGCTGCTGGGTCTTTCTGTAGCACAGACCTGATCTATGATGTTTTGGAAGGCAGACGATACAACGTAAAGTGAAGTCTTAAAAGGTTATCAGATAATTCACTGACAGATATTTGCTGCAAACCGCACACTAACTAGCTACGCGATGGTGAGCGAACCACAGGGTTTCTTCCGCACACAAGGAACGGCTGGCCAGAGGCACGGCACCAGTTGGTCATTAGCTAGAGGTGCCCTGGGTCAAGAAACTTATTGCTATTACAAGCTGAAAACACAGGGGAAAAAACACAGGCATATAACACAGATTTTGAGTCACCGTAGTTTTAGTAAGTATGAGGCCTTTGCAGAGAACTAATTAATGCCCGTCTATTAAGTACTCTGTTATTTCAGTCACTCACTCACTCACTCACCGTGTCAGTGTAGACACCTCTATGCTACCGGTGTGGAAGAGACCTGCAACGCATCTGCTGTGCGCCTCTCTCTCTCTCTGTAGAGGGATAATCTCTACACGTGTTTAGTGTTACAAGGTGACAGAAGGAGATCCTATGCAGTTAGAATTCACATCATGACATATTTCTGACTGATTATCCACCCGTTACTAAAGATAAAACACGAAACATGAAAAATTGTCTAAATTAGTCTGCGTCTTTAGCTGCCTTGCTAAAATGCCCCCCTACCCCTTGACCGTCCCAGCACGTGCACTGCCAGCAGTGGGCTTCATGCTAGGGCACTCCACCTGCCACATCAAGAGGCTAAGGCATCTGCGTAGGAACATCTCGCCTTTCAGACTCATCTACTCATTCACACAGCACAACCAGGAATACTCTGCGACATCACAGTCTTCGTGGGAGCTAACAAGATCCGAACGCAGAGACACTTCGCGTGATAATCCCATGGAGTCGGGGTTTTCAGATGCCGTTAGCAAGGGCACGTGCACGCTACCGCTGCACTGCGCGATGCCCCGACTCCTAGCACCAAAGGGTTTATTATTAAGATTATCACTGCTGAAGATCAAAGCTAAAGTTTATGCACATGTTCTGTTAGATACAGATCTTCGGAAATGGAAAGACATTTTCCTATCAGTGGAGCATTTCTCGTGATGTTTTGAGTTAAGTTCGGTCAATCAGGTACCACGGTTACACGTAACACGCTGGGTTTCGGGACTTTTTTGCTGGAGAATGGCTGATCCCAGAAATTTACTATTTTAATTATTAAAATAAAGTGCTTTTCTTGTAATCACTGTGGTCTCGTTGTTCAAATGCAATTCCTTCATCTAGAACAGAAATTTTCTATTGTGCTGTCAGGCTCTTACATTACGTTTATCCTCAATGGAGCACAAGATGTAGCTTTTTTGTCTGTTTTTAACCCTCTGGCACATGAAGTTGGAATTCCTCACCTCCGTTGCCAAACAATTAAAAGACAGTATTTCATTCACAAAAATCTGATTCTAAGCAGTATGTACAATTTCAGAGCCTTGTTAAAATTTCCACATGGGAGAAAAGTGCATTATTCCCTTCAGCTTGTACAGTCCTTCCATATATTACAAAATTAACTGCTATAAGCCTGTTCTATCTAAGATGTAGCAGCATTTGCAAACATGACACATACAATCCTTATCTCTAAAAATAAATACTACTGCAGTATAACCAAAAAAAAAAAAAAAAAAGAATATTCAGAGTTAAACACCTGGAGAAAAAGCTAATTCACAAACTCAAAATAAAAACGAGTAAGGCAAACACCTGTTTACCTTGGTGCACACATTTTGGTGAGAAGCAATACCATTATGCCTGTCTACATTCTTCAGCCATCAGAGGTGATGTATATCATGAAAGAAAAAGAAAAGCATGAGAAAGATGTTATCTGGTGCAAATTATAAGACCCCTTAAACAACCTCAACTGCTGCTTTTATGCCTTCATTTCTTGCATGTATAATGTTCAATTCTCCATGATTGCACATGAACCTGGAAGTTCTAAGTGGCAGGCTGGGTGAGCCCAGCCCTTCTGCTTCTTCTGTAGTATCCAACAGTAATTAAAAAATAATATATATATATATTTATATATATCAACAGTTTAAGTCCTTCTCTCAAACATTTCCCAAACAAATTCCAGCCAGATGTTAATGACAGAGACCTGCTTCAAGTAATGATATGCCTAACAAAAACCTTGCATATGTACATCACCACCCCTACGTTTCCTTGTTCTAACCAGCACAAACAGATGCAAGAAAATGTTATAGACTAGTCTTTTTAGACTAATTACAATTTTGATTCATCTTCTGGAAGAAGATAAGCTGGACCAACAATTTTTTTGTTTAGCCTCCACTGTGAGGAAAAATAGATGACTACTTGTGCACAAAGTGTACAATGCTGAAGTCAAGTCATCTACCTTCAAAGAAACTGTTAGTAACTTCTTGACGTTGCTATTACACTGAGACTGTGGGCAGCAGCAACAGCAGGAGAGCGTAGTAGAGAAAACCTCGTATTTCATGCAAACCAAAATGGATTTTAGGTAGGTTTTGAAAAGAAACTTGTTCAATTTGGAACGGTCTCTGAAAGTGCCCCCGCTATCTTAAATAGTATCTAGTACTGGTGGTGATGTTCAGGAATCATTTTCAGTGATAAACCTAAGATGACAGTGAAGCAGCAGAACAAAAAAGTTATTCTCGTCCACTTGCAGAGTAGGAAAATTGGGGGAAATGCGGCCGCCTCTCATTGTCCATGCAGTCCATACCATCCTCGTCATCTGTAGTAAGGGAGAAGTTCAAAATGTCATTACATATGCAACAAAACTTTATTATTCACCTGACATGCCGTACATCTTTCAGGGTTCAATGCTGAAGTTAAAGGCGCAAGTTAAAGGAAGACTTTAGTCATGTAAGCACATGCTCATAGAGCAGATGACACTCACTGAAAGGATATCCTTTCAATAAGTCACCCTTCTTTTCAGGGTGGGTTGGTCGGTTGGTTGGTTGGTTTTATCATGACTACCACCTCAGAACTTGAATCATTACTACCTGTTCTAGGCTCATCAAAACATGCCAGCACATCTGGCTTCTGGTAGCACAGAAGCCAACTGCTGATTGAAGCAGCCAGTTGTCATTGCTTCTTAAGCTGAGTTCAGGAAATCATAATCTCGCTATAGATATATTTAAATATTCCTCCATTTCAAAGGGAGTTAAAAGGAAAAACCACTACAAAATGAACAATTCATGCAGGTTCTATGTGTTTAAATTCTAACATATTATTCTTTAGTAAACTATTTATTTTTACAGTATTTACTGGGATCAGAGCAAACACGGACTAAGCCAAATTCATAAATATTTTTATTTACTTAATTCCCACAGTGCCAATGGAAACCAGGCACCAGATGTTGCCTAATTCTAAGAATTTGGATCTGCATTCTCACATGGATGTTTCAACAGTGCTTATCCTTAAAGACTCCCATTGAAACTGTTATTCTAACAATGTATTTATATGCAACCTTTCAGAATTATGTATCTTTTGTATCCTCATATATTCTACATATAAAATCTAGAGTTAATGCAGGTTTGAGTAACTACTATGATTAGGCTGCTTGACTTCAACAGTGCCTCTCAGTTCTGTAACTTCAAATACACTCTCCCTTTTACACCATCAATTTAAATTAGGTTAATGTACAGAGCTTGTTTGGTTTGCTATCAGTTTGATTACTGTAGATACAAGATAAAGTTTCTACATTGGCTTAGTGTGATTTGTAAAACTCTGGTATCTAAATAACTGGCCTAAATGTTATAAAAATTATTTCTGTAACTATTAAAGATCTTTAGTTCAGCAGTAACTTTCTGATATGCATTTACCACCCCTCCATCCCTAAAATGCATTTTGCATAATCATATCAGGCAGAGGTGAGAAGAAACTTTACTTTCTCAGAAAGAAAAATAATTAGAAATCATTTTCTGTTGCAAAAAACAGGAAAGGGAAAACTGTATGTGGTCCTTGAGCCACTGCAGTTTGCTAAACATGGCAGCAGTTTTCCAGATCTACTTGGCACGAGTTAGTTGAGAACGGTCAGTGTTAGGTTGGACTAGATGATCTTCAAGGTCTTTTCCAACATAGATGATTCTGTGATTCTGAGAGAAAATTCACCTTTGTGCTGCTAGCGATGCTACTTATCACAGCCTCGGGTGAGGCAGCCCAGCCAGCTCTCTGGGAGGGCTCCCCATGTCAGCAACGCCACAGCTCATCTCTGCACTGCTGCTTATCATCACCCCCCATTTTATTATTCTTACGAATAGGGTAGGGGTTCAGCCTGTGCTAAGTTTCATGTTGCAGTAGCAGGACAATTACCAGAGGCCAAGACAGGTACTTTAGGTAGGTCGGTCATTTCCCTGCATTGGTACCAATCACCTGCTCTGAATTCAATAAATTCAAACCTGAAGTCTTGGTAGCATACACATAATTTGTATTGCTTCAACCTTCAACGGATAAATAGCCATTCCCATTCCACATGTGGACTTTCAAGAGATCAGGACTTTATGATATTGAATTAAAAGACTCCAAGTTAATCCAAATTTTAGCAAAATTTGTTCAAATTACAAATATGAACAAATTCTTATCAATATAGGCGGGAGAAGAAAGCATTTTTTACAGCAGGAAGACTTAAATCAATCACTTAAATGTCTGCGTTGAAACACTAAAAATGCAAAACCCAGAAAATACTCCATATCTGTATACCAACAAAAACTGCAGCTAAACCTGGGAATCCTAAAACACAGGAAAATGAGCTATGTCTATGAAAGGGTGATCAACATTAGCCTTTATTGTCTACCTTTGTGATCCTCCTTTCCTATCCTCCAATTAAAAAAAAAAAATCCCACTTTTAAAAAGGAAATTCATTCAAGAATAAGAAGCAAGATTTTATCTGCTCTGGTTTGGCAAGTAACTCTGTTAAGTCCTAGCTTGGCTGGTCAGATCATGATTCTTGTGTGTATAGCAGAAGGTGCCAAAATACAAACTGTGGTGAAATTACATTCACTTCAACAACGAAACTCTGTGCAAGGCCAAGTACAGCAGTTACATCTATATTAATAACTTCTCTAAGAGCTCTGCTGAAGCACAGGACTTGATAGAAGATTTCATTTTCAAGTAATTGATATCTACCCAAGAGACGTTCACTTGTCTCTGGCAGCACTTTTTTTTTTTTCTTCTTCCTTGTTTTGGACTTCAGTGTAGTTTAAAATATGTCTAACTCACCAAACCTAGACAGCCCAAGCCACTAGCAGTGTCAACATGCTTAAAAGTAGGGTCTATGTTCCAAGTACTTTGCTTAACTGGGACCTTGACTGCCAACCAGCAAACATTTGAAGCTGGTGTTTTCCCTTATTTAAAAAGAAAACAAAACAAAACAAACTCAAAACAAACAAAAAAAACCACAAAAAAAAATCTCAAACAAACAAACAAATGAAACTCCACACTAAAAATGCCCCAAAACCTAACCTGGAGTGATCTAATATAGTAAACTTTGTAATTACTCCTTCTTTAGAGGAACACTGTCATCAAGTTACTCTTGCACACTTCTGTATTAAGATTTTTATAAGTAACAGCGAGAATACCTTTCATGTTCAAACAGAAAAAACCTTACACTGTGCTTTATTATAAACTGATTATTTTTAAGTTATGCTTATACATAGTTTGACTTACATTTTTCAGGCGGCGTTATTGTAATAGTCTGAGCTGTAAATTCTTCATCAAAATACCTGGTGTCTGTCTCAGATGTCACTTGAGGTTTAAAAGGAGGTACAAGCTGAAAGAACAAAGAAACAAAATGAAAATACTATACTTGAAACCAGCCAAATTACTACCAGGAAAACAAGTAAGTTGTTCTTTTTCCCTACACTCCAGACCAAAGGAGTAGGTCCATGGAGAGGCAGCTGAGTCTCTAACTTCTAGTAAGAGATAGGAGCCATTAAAGTCAATCCCAAAAATACTAGTTCAGAATCTAGCTAATAGCACAACAGAGCTAAATTTCAAGTATCACTCTCACATGACTTGCAGATAAACTGAACTTCATAATTACCTAGAAACTCTTCAGGCTATTCTAATTACCTGCATAGATGTCAGGCAAAGGTCCCCCTAGGTACTTCACCACAACTGGGTGGTATAAACAGCTAAGGCAAAAAGGACTACACAGGGAGCACAGTAAGCACAATTCTTGCCTTTTTTTTTTTTTTTTTTTTTTTTTTTTTTTTTTTTTTTTT
>NW_020799097.1:85791173-85885559 GCF_003259725.1 Athene cunicularia
GGGGGGGGGGGGGAAAGAAAGGTTTTGTTGTTTTTTTTTTTTTCCACAGAAATGAACAGGCGTCACTACAACTTTAGATCACCACCTTGTTCTCTCCTATCCATGAAATAGTAAAGATTTTGAAAATAATATGAAAACTTTATTTTAGGAAGAGAAACACAGTAATAAATGACTCTTAAGGAAAAAGTAATTACAATAATAATTTCACTCAGGTAAGAAAAGCACCATTAAAACCAAATTCATCAATCAGGTGATGGAAGGAAGTTGGTGCTCCAAGTTGATGCTGTGTAGCAAGGCTTAATAGAAAACCTTTATCAATAACATCCAGTAAGACAGCTGAGGAAACTCCCAGTTATAGCAGAAGTTTAGCTGTCTAGGGAAGTGAGACAAGTAAAATACACAAAACTCCAGGCTGTAACCAGAATGGAGAAACCCAACTCAAATTTATGTCATTGGTGTTCTAGGATTCATCCATCTTACAGCAGCATCTTTCATATCCCAGACATTAAAAGCAGTTGGAAACTTCAGCAACTGCAAAAACAAACCGCGCAGCCATGTGGCTCTCCACAACAGCTTACACCAGTATTTATACAAGCTATACCCTCACATACATCAACCATCCCCTACAGCCTAT
This sequence comes from Athene cunicularia, assembly GCF_003259725.1. Classification (NCBI taxonomy): domain Eukaryota; kingdom Metazoa; phylum Chordata; class Aves; order Strigiformes; family Strigidae; genus Athene; species Athene cunicularia. The sequence goes on from NW_020799097.1 coordinate 85,791,808, forward strand.
GGAAAAGAGGAACTGGTAGCCAAGATTAAGATGCACAGATATAACTCAACAGGGAGCAGCAGGAAGGTTTCTTAACTCTTTCCATACACTTTGCCTCCTTCCGTACAGCAGCATTTCAAAGAGCACAGCTGTGAGGACAGCCAAGAACTGGTGATCCCTTCTTTCGACCTGCTAAACACTACCTACACCAAGCCAACTGTGGCTAAAGTCTTGTGGCCAACCCACTTCAGACTCCTGATCTGACACCAAAGGCACATCTCCCCTTCCCTCAAGTAAATTCTTTCTCTGACCTTCATATAATTGTTGGGATACTTGCAAGACACATATCCAGTTCTAATGGGAAAACCTCTAAAATAATTATTGAGAAGAAATGAGGAACCAGCACACAGAGATTGGGCATCACCTCCAAAGGAAACTGAGAAAAATGCAGTAGAAAATCCTTTCCTAATAGCCTTTCATACAAAGCAGAAGCACAGAGTGTATTATAAATGATGTGTGCAAGTGTACACAGGGGGACACAGTAATTCAACACCACATTCAGGAGACTGGGGACAGAATCATTCAAGACAGATTTTGTAAGCCATGTCACCAACATGTCAGGCCATGCTACAGAAACTTGACAATCATCTTTCTGGAGGGGTGCCACCTTTGTTCATTAATTGTCAGATTTTATTTTAAAACAGGAAGCAAAACCTCCACAAATTTCAGCTGCAATGAAACCATTAGAAAGACAAATAAGGTGCAACTGCTGCAGAGGTAACCACTTAGATTGGCACAGAGCCTGAATAAGAATTCAGAAGCTTCTCCATACATCCTGAGGAAGACTGAAGCTGATGTTTAATGACAAAGAAAAAACCACTCAGCATTAACTACAGCTCTGACAATCACAACATGAAAGTGCTACTCTACAGCCAGCGGCATTTCATGTTTGGTGCCACAAGGAAATGGTATCCAGCTGCTATAGCCACAGCTTTTCCCAATTCTGATCTGAGAAGTCAGAAAGTACAAGTAATGTGAGCACTACAAGGCACACCCAGTAACCTGTGTCCGAAAGGAACAAGATGAGCATGGGCCTGGTGAGTCTGCAAGAGGATCGTGCTGCTCAGTCCTGGCTGCCAAGCTTTAGTACGGGACAATTTTCCTCCTCTAGTGGTCTGCGCAAATTCAGGCAGAACACACTCAAACCAGACAGGAGACTGCATCTCCAGCACCTGACAATTTACTTGGACCAGAAATAACAGAATTTCTCCATTTATGCATTACACATATACACATATGTATAGATATGTATGTGTGTATACAGATAAAGAGATAAAAGTCTAAATTCAGTGTGAGTTAAGTGACTATAGAGTCGATATTCAAGACAAAAATCCAATTTCACACCTATCTGTCAAGCTGAATCTGCCCCGGCCATTTCCAAGCCTTGATGTTAGAAATGACAGCAGAAGAAATATCAAATTCTTAGTGTCTTCACTATCTTCAGTGAATGGCATTTCCATTTGGCATCCATCAAGAGCAGCGTGTGAGAAACACCTCTGTTTTTCCACAGTTCAAGACCTGAGAAACCTACTACTCATCCCTAGGGGGAAGGAAAGGGGCAGGTACAAGTACCTGTCTGTTACAGTCACACAAAGATGAAGAGACAGGCTGCATCCTACACTTCGAGCTTCCTCACACCTACTGAACAACTACACAAATACTTCAGCGTGAGAGAATGTGTAACATTATTTGCTTAAAGATAATCTGACAGGAATCATTTGTCTTGGTGTTCTATAGGAAGTGGCTGAAGCTGCTTCAAAGTAACTGCAATGCACTCAATTTGCCAAATGAAAAATGAAAAATATGAAGTTTAAGAATGTCAATCTAATCTTCCTTCTCCTTTTAATTTAAATGGAATTTTCCTTCCAATTAACTCAAAATTAATCCTACTGTAAGAATCTCACCCACCAAAAGACTGCAGCTGAATAGTACTCTGAGATAAAAGTGTGAAAGGAATAAGAGGAGCAGCTATACACCACCCCCACTGAATTATTCATTTAAACAAATGAGATAACTAGATTATAATCTCAAAACTCCCAAACACACTAATTCTTTATGTATCATATAAATACTAAAGAGTGAGCACTGTTGCTCAGTTTCAGGTTTTATTCATAAGGAATAACTATTTGAATCTTACAGTTCAACTTCAGTATGATATTCCAAGTTGTCCAATTAAAATAAATGGCTGCTGTTTCCCAACATATATGCCTCTTCTTTATGAATTCTGCTGTTCTCACAGTTTATGTATTTTGAAGATTTATTATAAAAACGACTACAAAACAGACATTTCAATAATGCCTTGTATTGTCATCATATGCTGTATTTCAACAATTTCCATCTAGTTTATTACTCAAGTCTGACATATGTCAAAAAATGTGTCAAATGATACAGTTCTTTCTGACTATGAAATTTAATTAAGTGTTCATGATTTGGTGTCCATAAAGCAAACTTTCATCTACCTTAAACTTTCCTAGAGAACCAAAACTGCAAAGTTGTTATTTTCAAGAATCAAGCAGAAGAGACAGATTAGCCAAATCGGAATGGTGAAAGAAAATAAATTACACTGTGATAAGAGAATGGAGTCACATCACTGAAATACACCTTTGTATTTCATCACAAGCATGCTCAACTGAAGTACTGAAAACATGTCATAATTCACAAACAGACATAAAAAAAAAAAAGTATTTACATTAACAAACTAGCTGACTAACTAAATGACTTGCAAGTAGTCTATTTTCACATAAACTGGAATTCATTAACTTCAAAATACCACAATAAAGCATTTTAAAAGGACACTAGCAAACCTTGTCTCAAATTTTATCATTTTCTGATGCATATCTGTTAATACATGTTCCCTCATTTATACGTCTTATAAGCTCCTATCAAAGCAAATGCTTGGTGACCCTAAAGATCATATGCAGAGATACTAAAAACACAAAATCTTATTTCACTCTTTCAACATTAGATCATCAACAACAGTATTTTATTTAAAAATATGTAAGTCCTTTAAAATAGCAATTTTCCTTTCCTAACAATAATTTTCTGCCCTTTTTCTGATGTTAGCTCAGTTACCAAAGGAAACAGGAGCTGATGAGATTATGCTTTCTGTCAGTCTATGTCCTTCCCTCATAAATTTCAAATGGCTGACAAATGCACCGTGATGGAGAAAAGACTAGGAACATAGACACGTCCCACAGAATTACTTATTCTAGTTAACTGAATAGAAGAGAGACATCCCTGTCCATCCCCAAAAAACCTAGAATTTTCGCAGAGGGAAAGACAATAAATTGAGTTGAGCTTTAAGGCGGTCAGTAAGCATTCATGCAGGGACTGGTTGATGGGCATAGCCAGCCCAGAGGCAGGCAGCCTGATGTCCAGCCAGCAGCCCCAGCACGGCACAGCCGCCGGGAGCTAGAAGCATCCCACTAGGGTGCTGTGCATGTGGCCGTCCTGGGCAGCGGGAGGAGGAAGAGCTGGGATTTCAGCGCTGGGAGGACACACATCACAAACCCACAGGACGGCAGCCTTCAGCAGGGGGATGCCCATGGACAAGCTGTTTTCCAAGTGATACAATGCTGATACAACAACCCCCAGGACTACAGCAACAATTTCAGTTTAAGATTCAGACGCCCTCATGTATATTTTCCTCCTCATAAATTCAAGCAGCAGGGGAAAGAGGTGGTAATCAACCACCAGGCCTGCCCACATAGTTTAAAGTATCAATGGAAACACAATGAACAGATCAGGCTGGTTACCAGTTTTCTGATCATTATACTACTTCACATGGCAACAACACAAAAGCAATGAGGGTCATTTCTACGAGTTTTGTTGCACTGCAGATAATCATACAAAAATAGTATGACTCAAATAGCAACAGCCTAAAAGCAGATGTTGGTATGTTCGTATTTCCCTCCTACCCTTTCCCTTAAACTCTGATGCAACAGGTACTTAAACATGCATTTAAGATTATAGCTATATTGCAGATTTTGCCAGGCCTGAACCCAGGGCTTCAATCATGGGATTTCATCATCTGCTGCTGTTTCATTTTCAGTAAAGCAAAGGTAGTCACAGCTGAAGGGTAAGGAACAGCCTCTTGCAGCTGTCAGAATTTATGCTGGAAGTCGCTGCCTCCACAATGAGATAGGCACCTTTGTAAGTGCTGTGCCTGCAGTAAAGTCAGACACCCCAGCTTTAAATATTACTGCCACTTGTCCCTACTCCCATCCCAGTATTAACAAATAAAATTTATTAACACTCCCTATTTTGTTTCAGGAACAATCAGAGGTATTATCAGAAATCAGAAGGAGGAGGTATAGATATCTCAGCCCAAATTCCCATACAGTTTCTTTCTTCCTTCATCCATGTTCCCTGCAGGAGGAAACACAGGCTTCACTAAAAGGTATGGATCTCATTTGCCATGAGGCTACCTGAGTGCTTCAAGCTGCATGACTGAAGACATACACAAATTCCCACCTTTACATTAATGCCCATGTGTTTTTTGTTTGGTGAAAGACCTAGACAGAACATCCAACAGTTTAAGAATATTTCTTCAACCCAGATAAAAACATGCTAAGACAATTCTCAAATGAGTAGCAGAGAAATTTCAAAAAGCTTCTTGACTCTAGCTAAAAATAAACATTTTATTTAGAAGTATATGAGCTTTTGAAGTCTTCAGAGTTTGCCAAACTATTCAATTTCTCATACTCAGGCACAGAGATAAAAACTCATCAGGGCTGAGATGATCACAGGAAGAACCTGGCATGGGCTGCCCTCTTTCATATGCCCTCATGGTTTTTCTGCCAAAAATAAATGCATCTCATCACAAATGCTAACTACTATACATTTTTCATTTAAAGGCAACGACCTTCTCTGCTCCAGTGTGCCATACAATGCTTTATTATCACTGTGTAGTATCTAATTAGTTTAACTAGTTAGCAGCAGAGAGCTAATAATTCTATTTGACCATTTGGATCCATTTGACCTGACAGAGCTACTGTTTGTTGCATGAAATACTCAAAGTTTACAGATACATAATTCTGTCTCTAATCACACCAGTAAAGTGATAACCTGATAAGTGGAGAGATGTACTTAATCTCTAGCAAAAATGACAAAATTAGTGGCACAGGAGCACAGCGTGCACATGTACAAACCTATCCCCCAGCAACATGATTTTTTGGTTTCCATTACTCTGAATGTGAACTTCAGTTCTTTCATTGCTAACAGAAACATACTCCTGAAACGCAGCCAGAAAATTATAGTTTCATGGTGCATAAACCTCAGGCAAGAATGCTGTGAAATATTTTTACTATGCAAATAATTAAAACAACTATCAATTTAATCAAGTGACCCTACTGCTGAAGACTATACTACTAATAATAAACAGCAACAGAAGCAAGCATAGAATAAATCTATTTGAAAAACAAATTTGTTTGATGCACATTCCTCCGGAGTTATTTTAGAATACCAAAACCTAAAAAATATTCCTACAAGTATTCTAATAAACACACTCAGTGAGAGTTCATTAACCTTATTATTATGTTTGAAGTTTGTATTTCAGAGCACAGTCTTACACTCTGCAAGCTTCAGAACTGGTAAGACTGTGTGTACACAAGGAACAACTGGATATTTAAACCAACCAAAGAGCTTTATAATAGTAACAAAACTATTTTTTAATTAAACTGAAAAACATACTGTCAGAAGCCATTTTCATGAGTTATTTTTCCATAAAGAACACACTGTGTGCCACTACTGCACAAAAGCAATTCCTATAAACCTTGAAGTTAACTGTTCAACTGAGGAAATTAAATTGATTTTTTACTGGCAAATTCAGTTTCTCAAAGCAACAGTGGACAGAGTAAACAACGACTGACTACGAATTCTCCAGTTAATAATACTCCAATAAGCCATATTCATCTCCATGAGCATAAAATCAAAATACCTGCATTTATGTATTTATATATATTTTAATGTATTATAAATAAATTTATATATATATATATATTTATACCTGCAAAATACCTTTTTATTTTAATAGATCAGAATAAGATCTTGACTGAAAGACACTTGCCATGTTGATTCAGAAAGATTCAAGGTGCATGCTTAAAAATTAAAAGTGTCTACATGTTCTTAAGGAAATATGATGATGAACACAATGTAGAATTAAGAGTTCTATTTCTAATGTAAAATAATTAAGAAATCTTTTTCAACAGAGCAAGAGTAATGTAACAGCTTTTTCATTCTCACCCACTCTTAGCACACTGCAATCCAATCAATTTTAGTGAGTTTTTTTAAACTCCAGAAAGGTCCTCAACTTGTATTTTTAGATTTTATCCTCAAAGTGCTTCTTTACAATGTCCTTACATAACCAACCAATGGTTGAGCTCATAAAGTAACCTGATTAATTTACTTGCTCTGATTATTTATTTTAGAGTTTCTTGAAACCCCATGATACTGCCAGGGAAAAATCACACTTGTATCAAGTAACTTCAGAGTACCATATTTTGTATCATCATATACAGGCTCTTATTTCAATGCCGGTATTTGTCAGAGAAGAACCACACCAACAACCACACATTTTTAAAATTCCAGTTCAACAACAACTGAAAAAACAGTTTGTATCATTGACATTATAGCATAAACATATTCTGCTCATTCGTATGTCTTCCATTTTCCCTTTATTTGAACAAAGCAAAAAAAGGAGAAAAATGTATCTTTTAAAATTACGCAGCTCAACTGGCAGATTAACAATGTAAAACAGTTGGGGAAAAAAAAAAGACTTTATCAAAATAGAAGGGGTTTATAGCAACAAGTAAATTCTTACACAAGTACTGAGATAAAAATCAGCTTCTGTATATAAAACAACTTAAGTCAAATTGAGTTTCACTACTGAGTAAGATAAATTCATTTTCTAAAATCATCCCCCAAGTGTTGATCATTACAGGAACAGGACTGGGTTTAGAGAAAACTGTTCCAATTGAATTCCTAGTACTCGCTTTCTCCACAAGCTGTTTTGGCTCAGTGTTTTAATGCTATTTTAATTTTCTTAGATATCTCTTTAAAAATAAGTTTGAAAAAGATTTCTACTTAAACACAAACAATCAGAAAGCAGATTTTTGCTATGAGTCCCTTCCAATCACTTCATTTTCTTATTTCCATAAAACAACTTTTCAATAAAAGGCAGAAATAAAAAGACAATTCAGGATAAACTTGCATTACATTTTCTCATATTATCTTGAGTCACACACCTACTTTTCTCTTGAAGGCCCGGGAAATAAGAAAGAAAGGAAAAGATTTTGACATTTACATAATGAAAGAAAAATCTGCTGAGTTTAGGCTGGCTTGCAAACATTTTTTGTCCAGTGGCAAATTATTACTGAAAAACATCTAGTTCAGAATAATTATTCATTTGTATTATGCCAAAAGTTGCAAAGAAAAACACAACTAACTTCAGAGAGCAGCGTTCCAAAGTCTAGCAGTTGAAACCACCTTGCAGAAACCAGAATATTCAATGACATAGAAAGACATACCTTTTTATCATATACATCTTGCCAGTTTACTCCAGCAAAGAAACTATGACGCATGATTTCTTTTGCATCATCTGGGCCTCCACCAAGTCTAAAGAGAGTGGGAAAAAAATTCCTATTAAACAAGTATTACTCTAAAAGGGAGATTAAGTTATTGTAATGGTTGGAAAAGTGACCATTTGGTTTTGACTATTTGAGAACAATTCTCAACCATTTAATATGTAATCCTCACCTGTTCAATATGAATTCAGGTGATCTTGAGAGAAATGTGATAGTAGAGGTATCCATGCCATGGTCTATTCTATTTGATTGTTCCCAACTACAGTGTTCATTACTCTCCATGGTGAGCTATTTTAAAAATTCATTCATTTTAAAAACATACTTAAGTTTAGCTTTCTTGAAAGACCAACTAACGTTCTGGCACTGTTAAAAACCACAACCAATCCAACAATGCTGACATAAAATTTTGCCAAGGAGGTGCCAGGCACTGAATCAGTAATGACTCACACATCATTTTTATACAGTGTTCACTGCTGTTGCATCTGGGTGCTGTAACAATTAACCAATTACCATAAAATAGTCTCAATCTGAGTCAATTAGTATAAATTAATAAATTGTAGGCCTGCTGAGAAGGTTATTTAAAGGCCATTGTAAATAACCACACTATTCACTGTGGCCCATAGCTTGCCAAAGCCAGACTCTGTCTGGTAAATCATCTCGGGAAGTGAATTCCACCTACTTTGAGTGAACTTGCCCAAGGTGATTTGAGCTCAGGGAAGTGGTCGCTGCTGCCAAAAGAAGAGGATCCCACCCCTGCCCATACCTCTTCCCTTTCACTTACATCTAAAGCATCATTCCCACTGATGAGTCTTGAGCTGAGTCAGCTCACTAACCTGGAAGGAAACTAACCCCGCAATGAGAAAACAACAAAGAACTGGCCTTTTTTTGTTGCACTGGCAAGTCAAATTTGATTCAACAAGTTTAGTGAGCTCCCCTGAGCTGCTGCTGTTTGTGGCCAAAGAACCACACATCCAGTGAAGGGAACCTCTGCCCCTTCCAACAGCATGTGGACTGGCAGGATTGCTCAGCTCTCATCTAACTTCTTCCTAAGACTGGCTATCCTACTGGTCTAACAGAAAGAAGTTGCAACAGGAGAAAAAAAAAAAAAAAAAAAAAAAAAAAAGATCTAATATTAATTGAACAAGCAGCCCATACATGTTAAATATTGACAAGAAGAGTGACACAAGTAGTTTGTGTTTCATTAAAAGGAACTGCTAAAGATATTAAGACAAATTTTAAAAGCAATCTCTTAAGTAAGATAAAGTCCTCTCTAAAACATGTACTGCAAGGAGTAGAAAGTCCCACAGACAAGAAAAAAAATCTGTATTGGTGTTACCCTGGTGCCAAATTATAGAAATATTCTGGACTACTACCTCAGTCTTGTTGAAACTGGGTGTAAAGTTGTTCTTGTTTCCAAGCTGTATTCTTCTTTGTTTCTCAACTACTCTTTATAAAATTCTCTACATCTCTGCAAAGCATCCCAGTTATCCTGCAGTCTCCAGATTTCTCTCGGTATCTTCCCATCCAGGTTCTAAGAGAACAGCTGAGTTGAAGTTAACCTCTTTGCTCCCACCCTATTTAGCATTACCTAGTACCAGAACTTGAATATGAATAAGATTGTAAATGTAAATCTGTAATAAATGCTACTGTCTGCAAAGATTAATTAAAAGGAAGTATCTTTTCAATTCTAAAGATTAACATATTTGATGGGTCAGATTGTTTGGGGGTTAAAATGCATTAGGAGTTGCTACAGGAATAAATCTGTACTTTACTCTCTATGTATTTGGCTGGTTGGTCACAGTTTGCTTTTACTGCATAGAGTAAGTTCAGTTAAACAGGCATTGCTGGGCAGCACAAGAAAGGCTGACCACTTGTGTTGTCCTGGCTGTTGCACTTGGCTACGTGCAGGCATATCTCTCAGAGAGACACCGAAACCAGTCCTGCCCTGAGCACCAATGAGCAATGCCCACTATTGAAAACTTCTTGAAAACAAACTGAGGAGGAAGGAGGACTAGAGAAGAGAGACAGACAGACAGACAGACAGACAGACAGAAGAATGCCTGCAGCCTTAAAACATGCCACGAGTCTTGCAAGAACAATAAAGAGATTGGGGAAAAGAGGGAACCTACAGATAAATCTCACTGATTTACAAAGACAGAGATTTGTTGTAGAACCACAGGAGACTGGACACTGCTTGTCCAGTGCAGGAACTACTGGAAAATGTCTCTCCTAGACAACAATCCCAGAGGAAAAAGCCCACCACAAAAGGGCACAAGCAGCAGCTAGGTGGTACTTGCTTTCAAACCGCTGTATTTAAATTTCACTCAGATGATGTATTCTTCAACTAGTTACTAGTTTATGTGGTCTAATATGTGATTTATTTACGTGCCCTAATAAATTTTAGCTGTGGCTCTCTAAACATGTCTTCTGGCATGATCATTTCCAAGAAAAAAGTGCTGTAGCCTCCATGAGACACTACAGCCAACTCAGGGTTAAGACATACTCTAAAAAACAATGGAGAGCTTTCCCTTTGTTCCAGTACGCAATGTAAACCTGAAAAGATCCCTGTGTTTTCTGTGAATGATTAGAAAAGTGTTCTCTTCCACACGCTTTTTCCCCTTTTGCTTGTTAAACTTACTTTGTACAGTGTTGCTCTACTGAAAAAGTCAAAATCCAAGACTGTATGGCCGCATGAGGCCCTTTCCTGTGACTGCCAGGCCCTTCAGCCAGGAAGATTGAGCATCACTGGCCTATTTTTACATTACCCTGTACGACTGGAGTATTTATTATGTCTGTATACCCAAGTAATTTAACTTACCGCTTATTTGGATCCTTTATCAGTAGGCCTGATAGTAATGATTTTGCATCTGCAGACAGAGTTCGAGGAAATTTTATGTCCTCCATTAGTATCAGTTCAAATAGTTTCTCATGATCTTGGTTGTAGAATGGTAATCTTCCACACATCATTTCATACATGACAACTCCTAATCCCCACCAGTCCACCGCACGACCGTAGTCATTATCTTCCAACACCTAAGAAAGAAACCAAAACCAGCTGTCAGACAGGCACTATTTCAGACATGATCATTTCAGTCTATCTGATGCATCTCTATATGAATGTGTTTCCAATACAAGGACTCCCAGAACCCAGCTCAATACATGCAACTGCAGTACTGACTCACACACCTGAGCTCACTGAAATTCCAGGTATACCAGGGACTGTACTGCTAAAGCAAAATAAAAAATAGAGAATGATCTGCTCAAAATTATCATTTTGCCCTTTCCCATGTCCTCTACCATCCCATTTATAGTGTACATAGCTTTAGGAAAAGAGACTATGGACACTACTGCCTTGGTTAGCATTCTTCTGGGAAAGGTGAAGAATCTCCTTGCTCAGTCACTTCCTCTCTCCTTACCTCAAATTTAGAAACATCATAATCTTACTACGACAAGCTTAGCTTCTATATGATCTTTGTTTATATTAAAAGTCCTCAATGTGTTTCCCCTGACAGTATCATTATGTTCCATGAAACAGTCCAAACAGCTGAACTGTGCTAATACAAAGAAATCTTACAATATTTAAATGATACTATGTTTACTATGATGCTGTGTTCATATGATATTATATGATTGCAGAAATATGGTAAAATTTATGTAATTTGTTAACATAATGCCTCCAATGTCATGTACCTAAAAACAACCTACTCCACAGCCCTTCTCCCAGCAGCCCCAGAGAAGTGGAACAAGGAAACTAAGCAGTGTGTCTTGACCTTAATACACCTGCATATTAAACTGTAGAAATGGAGACAACATAACAGCAGCATACACCCATAATGAACCATAAACAATAAGGAAGCTGAAGGCTACTGAATATATACATGCATAATTCCAATTTCTGTGAATGTCTAGATCATACCCTATCACTCAAAAAAGCTGCAAGTTAGAAGTTAATAATGGTAATACAGAAGGCAGTATGACTGTATATACCAAATTGCCAATATTTGCTGCAGAAAGATCTGTTAAAGAGACAAAAACCTTAAAACAATAAATTTGACTTAAATAATAAAGTTAGAAAGATCAAAGAAATACAACTAATAGAGTTGGACTGTTTTTATAAAGAACTAAATAATTCTTTATACAGAACTGTTTCTGTATCATTAAAAGGCAGATTCTGAAAGGCGGCACGTATGACTGATTTTAAAAAAAGAACCAACAAACTAATCCACAGAAAACAAAACACTTTTTACAACAAAGACACATGCCATCACCATCAGAAAGAGCTCACCCAGATTCAAACTGTAAATAGACACACAGATTCATTTAGATACACAGTAGTGAAAATCTGGTGATGTGTACTTAAGTTGTCAGGCTTTAATGAGTAAGGCAACCTCTAGCAGATCACAACCAACCTTTTTCCATGAGTACATTATCTCGTGATTGTCTAAAAAGTGTAAGATGACTTCCAATAATTTCCTCTGACGCAAAGGCAAGGCACAGTCCTCACCCATCTGAGGACACTGAGTGGTTATGACCACATCACAGGACACATGCACTACCCTAGCCAGTCCTAATGAGGGGTGTCACGCTCGTTTACCTGCCTCTCCTTTTTCTCCCCAGCAAATCCAAGCCTCTTCTGAAGTATCTGGTACATGCTACTAGCAGAAACAAAATGCAATCTGATCCAGTATGGCAATTTTGAGAAACCCAGGATAATTAATGCACTGATATTCCTAGTCTTCACTGTCCTTAAGGATTGGTAGTAGAAACATGATGAAAAGAAGTGTATTAAAAATCCCTCTTATGCATATAAGATTAAAAAATCATAAATATTAACACATTAACACATACTATTTACAACTGTGCCAAAACACACAGATTCGTAAAACACACAGATTCATTACATCATTGATATTTCCAAATAGAGGGTGAAATTTTGGGAAGTGTAAAATACAACAAATTATCTGAATAAGTACATATGACAAAACTAACTAAAATAACTCCTGCATTTTAAAATTAATTAAATGTTTTATGAGTTTGAGCATATTGCAAGCTATTTGCTGAAAAACTGTATATGAAATCTGATGCCTGTCTTTAAATCACCGTTTCTTCTGTCACAGAATAAAAGCATTATCTATTTTTCTAGTGTATCTATTAGCACTGATACCATTTCTCCTATCTATACAGTTAACTACTCTTTTCTTTAGAAGCTAATAAAATACATAAAATTGCAAGGCAGTGGTAGATTCTTTTTACAAGTAAGCTGAGGTGTGGTTTGCATGTGTGATTTATGAAAGAAGGCAACAGGAAGATAAAACGTATCGTTCTCTGAACAAGGCAAACCACATGGCCAATAGCTAAAGCAAACTGTATCTGGGGCTTTACCTAATTTATGCAGGACTTTACCTAATAATAATAAAAAGTATGAGCAACCTTTTGCTGCACTCCCACAACAGCAACAAAACAGTGGTACAAAGAAAGAGCCAAATGCGATTTTTAACCTCTTTTTACATAAAATCATAAAAAAGCATAAAAGCTGGATTAACTGCCTCCCGAACCCGCATATCACCAGCCGGGTTCTCATCCCCAGCTGGCAAAACTGGCAACTCTTTATTTTTGTTTAAATACCTGGTTTACAGCCAGCCAGACAAGCAAGAGCATCAAAAGGGTTTCATTCAGGCAAAAGGAAAGCAGCCTGAAAATAGTGTAAATAAAGCAAAATGCATCTCAACTTATTTTAATATAAATGTAATAAAATTGTGCATAACACATTCACAGTAAATACATACAATTATTTTCTTTAAGTCATTTCTACTCCTTATGGTGCTAAGAAAGTCCAGGATTTGTAGACTGTGACAAATCAATGGAATTGCTGGAGTCCAGCAGCTCCTACAACCAAATCCATACAATTAGGGCAGGCATGAGAACATGTCTATACACACTGCCCTAGCATTACAGAATCCTTTCCAAACAATCCTTGGATTTGAGGGATTTGTTTTTAATTACACTGAACATAGGTCAAGAAAACTTCAACTCAGTGCTAAAATGAACATGACACACAGCTGCAGGCTTTGTACCTAGGAATAATTCAATCTTTTACCTACCATAAGGTGGATACCTGCTTGTAGAATGCCTCCTCTGGCTGTGAGGACTGATACTGCTGTCCCTCCAGTATTTGTGGGGCATCCTTATATATGTGGGGTACTAGCCTAAGCACGTGGCCAGGCACAGACACAGTGAAAAGTCTAATCTCTTGGACCTTGTACACTGCCCTTAAAAGTGCCTCCCCATCATCCCCAGCCAGTTCTTGTCCCTCCTTATAAGGACTCACAAATATGTCTTTAAGGGAATACACTGTCCTAACAACCCAGGCCCTTCAAGGTCACAGCAGGAAAGGCAGCAGACCCACCAAAACCATTGTAAAGGGCATAAACAAGCTTAACCACTCTCGTATCTGTTGTAAAGTAATATACTAATATTTTCTAGGGGTATCACAGAGAAGACCACATGAAACTCACCAGCTACAGAAAGAGCAGCTACACTGAGTACATACTCCAGTCAGATACGTTTTCATGAAGTAAAGGTGAAGTTACATGCTTTCTTCCACAAAATTTTTTTAGTCAGATCATTCAGATATATGGACACCCCTTCCTTCATTTGCTCCACATAGGTAGGGTGCCAAATTCCCAAGCCACCTGGTCAAGATCTAGGTGAGGTTTTAGGAGAGAAGAGCTCCAGCACAATGTGACTTTAGTGCATGGATAACATTTCAAGTCACTCATCCCTATTTTACACCTCACATCACCACTGTACCCAAGTGACTCCCCAGTGCTGAGTAAAGCAGGAGGAGGGCTGACTGCAGTTCAGTCTGGATAATACTATAAATTATGGAAAATAAAACTCAAAAAATGGCCATCATTTTTATTACTTGAGGGAATCTTACTCCATTTGTTTTTAGGGCTCTAGTTCAACAACTGGTCCTTTCAGAGGCAGTGCCAGCCTACTCGCGCTCTTGCTTCTGTTCCCTCACCACAGCTTCCCTTACCTTGCCAAAATTATGCAACACACTACATCAGAGAGTAGACCAGTACTAAGAAAAAAAGAGGAAAAAAAATTGTTTCACCTTCAATTATTTTTCACCTGAATCATGTTTTCTGACCTAAGCCGCTCAATTTTCCACGTGAACAGCTGTAGTAGCACAAGTGAGAACACCAGGGCTGGCAGCATCAGATATGGCATTGCTGCAGAAGGAAATGCTTGTCAAACTCTGACCCAAAGTTACACCACAGAAGTTACACTGACTCTGCCAGTTATTCCTGCATGCACAGACAGCTGCAACAGCCGTGCTCACTTAATGGGAAGAATAAGGGCTTGATTCTCTTCCCAACCTGTATTTCCCTAAAGCACTCCAGCAGTATAACAGGGTTCCAGAGCAGGCATAAACTTACTGCTCCACTGAAACCACTGCAGTTTTTACAGGCACTGATGCTACTCTAAAACTTACACCTACACCTGCAGTACAAGGACACAGCCTAGGTTTATATGGATACTTTTTAAAAAAGCTGCAGAGATGCTACCAAAGTTTGTATTTTTCCAGTCTTAGATAAATATGCAAGAGGTTAAGTAACATGCACGCTTTCTAACAAGCAAGAAACTTTAGCCAGGCATCTGCTTCCAGGCATATGCAGGTACTTTGGTGCTTTTATCAATGTTTTAGAGGCACTGGACAATATTATAGTTTCAGCTAAGAGAAAGCTACTTATTTACCTTAAAACTTTCATTTGTATTGTGATCAAAAGGCAACCCAATTCTTTTTTTAAATTTACTGAGATGGCAGGAATAGCCAACTGTAACAAGGGAAAACAAAGTATTCTCTAGTGACTCCACAGTCTCTGCACACTTCGGGGTTTCTGAAGAGCATTATCAGCAATGACCAAGTGTATGATGAAATAATGCTTCATACACAGAGCAAAGACCATCAGGTCCTACATACAAAAAAAAAAAAAAAAAAAAAAGTTCCGTTCACAGCCTCAACTCTGCCTTTCTGATGACTAAGACAAAACAAACATACTGCGGGGCTGCTAGGATCACACTAATTCAGTTGTGTTTGCCCCTCACACTTAACAATTAATTTTGCTGACAACTAAGAGATCAGAAAAGAAAAATAGTCTTGTATTTGCATTTATTGAGGTAAAAAGCAATCTTCTAATACTACTCCCCACTGCTGAAAAGTCCAGTTTCTTGAACCTGAAAATATTAATCGTAATCATTAGTACCACTGGAAGTTCTCTTTCCCAGAAAACAAAATATACTAAAAAGGCTTCCTCCTCTACTTCACCAGTGGTTGTAGATTTTTAGGCTTATCAATTTAGGTTTATCTCCAGGTGCCCTGTGCTTTAGGTACATAACTTCTTTAAAAGCCTAACATACAGTCCACAGAATTTGATGTCTACTTAATTTTTATGGTGAAAACCAGTGGAAAATGTAATTTCTATCATCTTTTTATTTCTTCAGTAGCTAGAGCTGAAAGTTTTTTGAGAAGCAGCAGCTTGAGACACGTCTGCAAGTTCTCGTTTACAAGGGCTTGGGGCAGAGACTTAGAAAGCAAGCAATTAAATGAGTCAGCCAAAGACAAATCACTACAAACACATGCAGTGCTTTTACAAGATTCTGTGGAAATAAATTTTTTAGGTTAGCCAGCAGTCTGTGACCATCCTAAGTCAATCATGTATTTCCCTTTGCCTTCAGTGAAACTAGGATTCTCTGATACTTCACTAACCACATAATACTAGATGAGGTGTGACTGCCTTGCATACAAACTGAGCTGAATGTAGAAAATCCTTGATTCCGTTTTTATTGCATTTTCTTGAAACAAAATATCCCTGACGAGCAGCCTCTGGAAGATTTTTGGTTACACAGCAGAAATTCACACAACCAAGAAATGTACATCCCACAGACCTCTATATGGTAGTTAGTTGCCCTAACTTCAGGACTCCTCAAACACAAAGTTAGCAATGACCTTGAGCATGAAAGGCTTCATAAAATTTATTGTCAGTCTTCTACAAAGGGTTGTCAGCATTGGGTTTTATCTTTAAAAGAACAATATCAAAATACTGGTTTCATACTTTGTGCTAGATAACCAAGGCAACTTACTGGAAAAGCAGTTACATTTTTGACCTAGTTATGGTTTCTCTTAATACATTAGATACAGACTTTCTGATAGGACATCACAAATAGCTTGTTGCTCAATCAATAATTCTGACAGAACAGATGGGAAAATATTTAAACATCTAAACAAACTGTCTGCACACCTATGTTGTGAAAGAAAACTGAGAACTTGGATACACCAATGTACTGTTAATTTAAGGGGAAAAAACTGTTTTCAATTAACCTTACAGTTCAGGTGGAGTGTATGTTCCTTAAGCATTCCTGGTAACCCTTCACACATTTTTACTGCTACAGTTGTTGGTCTGCTAACAAATATTCACCCACATATTATTCAACAAAAGTTTAAAAGTGTATTTGCTATAACTTTCTATCAATTGTGGTAACAACTACAACAATGAGAAAGTTCATAATCTAACAAAGGTAATACTCATTTCTTTACAAAAACAGACTTTTATCCAAATGTATGAAAACTCTTCCCGCAGAAAGGTATGTTTGCCAAGTATTACACAAATTTAGTTATTATAACTTATCTTGGTATGAACAGTGAGAGTATTGCTGCATCAACAGTAAAAAAACCACTGGAATGAATACTTATTGTTTTTATTATACAGAGCTGAAAAGACAAAATGGCAAGGTTATAGATACCCTGGGAAATGCATACCTAAGAATTAAGTCAAGGAAGAATTTTCTATTACAGCTCTAATTTTCTACTGCTCTAAATTTTGTGGGTAGTTTTTTTCCATTTTGTATCTGGCTTGTGCTGTTTTACTTTTGGTCATAATGCAGACTATCTTCCTCATACATTTTCATACTAAAGATTTCCCCCATCTTACATAGCTTTTAGTTATGTGACCTTAAAAAAAATAGCAAACTAAAATTTTTTTCATTTGCTGGCACACATTGTGCTGCATCAGAAAAGGTACATTCTGCTATAAATGTGAATTAAGCAAAGCCTCCTAGAGTAAAGGGGATGCAATATTAATCAATGTGTTTAACCTCCTACAAGGGACTATGACTTCAGTAGAATTTAAAATCTTTAAAAAAAAAAAAAAAAAAAAAATTCTAACAAAAGACCATAAGAAAAGACAATTGGCAGCCCTGGCAATCATAAAAACCCGAATCAAAACAACATAAAAACCCAAAACCCCACAAAACCAAAGCCCATCAAAAAAACAAACCAAGCCCCCCCAAAAAAACCCAAGAAAATAACCACATCACATTAAAAAGACACCTCAAAAGTAAAACTTATCCAATGGACGCACAAAAAACCAAACCGAAACAAAAAAATAACACTGAAAGCTAAAATAACTCTGTTCTAGAATTAACACACACCCTTCATAGAGGCATCAAGTAAAAGCAAAAGATTATTTCAGTCTACAAAAAGACGTCACTTATCTCTCATAACTCTATCAACTCTACCACTGGAAGAAAAACTGCAGACCTGTTCAAATCTGTATTAATTATCACTGCACTAGCATTAGTCTCCATAACATACACTGCCATAAGATGCAAAATGTGTAAGTAGTAATGAAGAACTATAATACTCTGATATTTATTTCTGGTTGCTCATTCTTCCTGAAATGATTTTGAATTTTTACTGATGGTAAACAGCATTTGTTCAGCTTTTGTTTACGCTTCGTTACTCTTGGAAAAAGTAAAGGCTTTTGCTGAGACGGAAATAACGTTTGTATTGATTAAATGAAAATTAATGAAAAAAAGCTTCAAGCATGTTATTGAGACAGTCTTTGTAAGAATTGTCATACTTATTTGTTTTACAAAAAAATGTGGGTTTTATTAGAAAATTGCTCTTTGCTTTAAAGTTCTGGTTTGAATACAACAGTTTATTTATGGGCAGTGTGGAGCTAATCTGTTTTCTAGTCTTTTGTTTGTTTTATTAGTTTTGCATATTTGTTACATCTTTCCCCTCGAGAAGTCTGATACTGCATGTGGACAATTAGTTTTTGTGTCTGGTGAGATTAACCAGATTGCATGAAAATTCAAATTCTTGTTACATCATTGGATATCTGGCTTAGGGAGAAAGTCTAACTCGGGCTAATTTATCTGTTGTTGCAGCAACTCTTCTGTATGTGTAACTGAGCAATGCTTTCATACCCCCATCTAAATGCTCCCTCCATTTTTTAATCTTGATGGTTATTGCCAATAAATGATGTTCTGCTCTGGATACTCTGCCTTGTCCACATTGCATCATGTTCATCCCAGGGCCCTGCTGGCAATGTCAAGCTGACAAAAAATGCCCACATTCAAATCACTAGCATTTTTGATGACTTAGGAGCATAAGATGACAGAATGTGGTACACTAAAATATAATAAGTGATAACAAAACAGAAAAAAGACCACATTTTACTTTTCATGAGGTGCTAGCATTGCAAGATAAAACAACTTTTTGCATTTTCATTTCCTTTCAATGTAAAAAAAAATAATTTGGTACTTGGAATTATAGTGTAAAGGGAAAATTCCATATTGTGAATCTCCCATAAACCAGAAGGGGAAATATTTTCAGGCATAGATACTATTCCTTCTCACACCCCCTCACTGGTCCTCACCCAGAAATAAAATGTAGCCAAATATACAACAGAGCTGTTCAAGAGCACACGCCAACACGAAACCACATTTCCACAGGTAAAATAAATTCTATTGTGCCTCTGCTAAGAATCAGATTATGCATGAAGCATCTAGGTAAACAGAGAGTAAACAAACTTGAACTATCCTTCTGAAGCCAAAAGAAAATTAGTTAAGCAAAGCACAACAACATAACTACAGTGTTTGGGTATTGGGCAAACTAACTATACTTCCAGGAAAATTAGTACAAGTTATCAGATGTTGGGGCTTTTTGATTTTAAACAAAAGCCAACAACCAAAAGCAAAGCATTCTGCCTCACCAGGAAGCAGTAATGTCTTGTACTATAGGTTAAGACAAACACCTACTCAAATATAAAAAATATTTATGGCATCAGTGTTGGTAGAAGACTTAGCAATTAAACATTCAGCAGATTATATACTCTTTTTTTTTTTTTAATAAAATATATCTCATCATTGAAATGTTTTGAAAAGGAATCTTTTTTTGTTTATATAACTCAATAGATATGAACGTTAAAACTCCATTAAGCAAATGCAAAGGAATAAGCAAATCTTCAATCCTCATTGTAGGGTAGGTCCTTGGATGTGGTGGTCCACACACAAAAGATGATATATTTTTGTTGACTGTACCTTCTCTACTTACTTAGCTTTACATTTGCCTGTATGACAAAGACGTGATGCCACCTGCAACAGATTAGCTCTACTCATATGGGTATCCCCATTGCACATGATTTATTTACCATTGTAATAAGAAGGTCAAAATCTTTCTTGTGCAATTAGAAGAAAAATATTATCACAATCTGCAACACAACCAATACGTGACATTAAAGAATGACCCTTTTGGCAGTATTCTTTGAGCATGGAACACAATTGATTTGAATGCATCATTTTAAAAGGAAGAAAGAATACAACTACAACCTTTCCAAGCCTCTGGCTGATGAAAACTAATGTTCTATCCTTGGACAAAACAACGCTATGTAACATGCTTTCCTAAATATACATTGAGCACTTGTAGGTTCCATTTCTTTTCATCAGTAAAGTTTTTTTGGGGTTGGGGTTGGGTTGGGGGGGGTGGGCACTCTATTTTGTTCATTCTAACTTGGCGATCAAAGAATTTTTATTTTTACACTATTACAGAAGTGCATTTTTCTAGGTTTCCAAAACCACCTTATTCAACCTTCCCCATCTGTCACCATCTGCTTCTTTTTAGCATGTACTTTTTGTGTGATCACATAAGCATGTGAAAAATAACTAACATTCAGATGATTGTCTGCTGGTACATTTGAGGACTGGGCATAATAAAAGTGAACTGCCAAAACGTACTTAACACTTCTAATTTTGTTGGGTCTTGCATGTAAGCTACATTTGATTTTCAAACTGTTTTACAGTTGGAAAGTTGATCAGGTACTCTAACTCAACAGTAAAACTGAGACTACATAATTAGCTCAGCACTAAAAAGATTATATTCAAAGAGAGGAACAAAACCCAGAAATACATCCACACGAGTTCACACATCCATCTTGACTGAGTCTGTCTGCACAATGTTGCCTGAGGCATAGGATAAGATGCTACAAGCAGCCTACTTCTGGACAATCACAGACTGTGCCTTCTCTCCAAGCTACCACAGGACAAGGAATAAAGGACTCTCATAATTACAAGGGTGTGTGAAATATCATGAAAATGCTGGAGAAGCAAACACACTAAGCCAAGGGTAGAAATGCACAGAAATGCAATGCAATTTCTTAACAATGCAGCAGATACTGCTTCTAGGTGCAAAGTAACCAGAAATTGCCATCAAGGCACAAAAGCTGAATGGTGGAGGTATCTGTTTTCACAACTCTATCATGATTCAGCACAGCATTTCTGCTTGTAAATGCACTTCTTAATAGAGTTTTAATGTGAAGAGAACTAAACAGGTCTAAAGTTGGAGAAACAAACTTACTTTTCATCCTCCAAAAATACATTAACCCCACTCTAACAGAATTTCAGGTATGAAATTCTTTCCGTCTTGTTAGATCACCACTACAGGCCTCTCAGGTCTTTAGCAAAACCACTATGAACTAGAATACAAATATATTTACATCAATACAGACAATTTGGTGGAGTGTCTCATTAACCTTTCTCTAAAATAAGAATTAATAGAATTGAAGAAAACACAAAGAAGTCTAGCAACAACGGGAACTACCCCTTCCCCTACATAAAGCCAAAAAGCCACCAACAATCAACCTTCATTAATGCTCACCAGAGGTAACCAAATATGAGTGAGAACTTGCTCTCCTGAGCCTCCATAAAGTTTCTTTCCACTGTTTCTCCTTACAGTATTGTTCCAACTCTTAGACTGGTATTAAAGCCTTGTGAATGCAGATGCCATCTAGTAACATCTTAACAGATGCTTTCCCTTACTTTGGGCCGTTTTCCAGAAACTGCCTTTTCCCTTGTTTACCTTTTCTATCCAGTAGTTCTAGAGGTGGAAAATAATGGTACATACCTATTATTTAAATAAAAGTTACAGAGAATTTCAAAAAGCACATTAATTTGATGTCTCAATTACCTTTAAATTCAAATGAAATTTAAAGGAAAAGGAGATAAAATGAAACTGCATAAACCATGACAGAAATTATTCTGTGCTTCAGTTCCTCTCTATTCATAGCCAAACAACTCTCCAGTAAGCACCTCTTCAGTTTAAGTTGCTCATCAGTTTCTCCTGCCTTTTGTGTCTATGCAAAACATTCTATCAGTTTCTATTAAGAGAAAATTAACAAAATAACATAATTGTCTTTGGTCCAAACTCTCTTTCCTGTGCACAACTATATTTTTCCCCATAAGAAAAACCTTCCTATCTCTAAGCTGTGTTTTCTGGCCTATCAACCTACCTGTGAGATCATTAGATTTATTTAATGAATTCCTTTTACCGCCTGTTAACATCCCTTGCTATCCTCCTCCTAATTTTACTCAAATTCTTTTCTATCCCTCATCAAAAAAAGAAAAGGCAAAGCCAAAAGGAGGAGGAAGAAAAAGGCCTTGGCTGTACTACCCGTGCAATCTCATTTTCTCTGTAGGATAACATGCTGGTCGTCTTGCATCTCACCTTAGCTGCTTTTATCAAGTTCCTTGCAAACAAGCACCTTCATGCTTTTCCCCACACCTGAAGCTCTTCTGTGACATTCACATTGCAACTCCTATCTGCACTAAAATCCCTGTTTAAAACATTGCTTTGCTATGATGCCTGCAAAAACCAAAAACATCAATTTCCATGCTAGCCTGTCTCAGTGCATTTCAGTGGTTCCCTCTCTGCCAACATATCACTTAGTTTCAACTCATATCAGACAAGCTATGTGGCAGATCATCATATTCTCAGGCCAAAAATTTACCAGATTGCCTTTGGCAATTATCCTGATCTAATACAAGCAAGCATTGAAAGAATGAAATAAACGTATAGCTGCACCAGTGACAAAATGCTTTTTCTGCCTCTACTGCAACATTTTATAATCTGTATATATCACAACATTCTTAGAAAATTCAACCTCAACTCCTGTAAACACAGGGAAAGTGTTCTTTCTTGCTATAACCATGCCTGCAGTTCAGGGTACCATGCTTCTCCTTGCTGAAATTCAGTCACTGAACTTTGATAGCCAAGTGGGGTCACCCCTACATCAAAGCCATATCCTTCCCAAAAAGAAAAGTTGTAAGTAAGAAATTAAGTGAAAAGTGAGGAAAGACAGCAGTTACTTCTTGATAAAAGAGTTTTACCTTTCATTTCTCTGCAGTAAAACTCAGGGAAATAATTGATTACACCTGATCTCTCTTACTCCCATTTCTAAAAGAAAGATCACCAAAAAACTACCAGCCAAACAAGCATTGTGTAACTGATCTTTATATTTCCTTAATCTCCACTGGTCTCATTTTAAAATAAGTTTTAAGACATGCAGATCTTCTTATGCTTATGGACACAGACTATGACTCTACTCTGGTCTTATTTAGTATCACATACCTTTAAGTGATAGTAATTGCATAAACTATACTGAAATGATCTTGCTTTTTCTTTTTTTTTTTTCTTTTTTTTTTTTAATAAAAGACTACTGTTCTTATATGAATGCATTCATCCATCTAGTCTGTTCTTTTATGCTAATAAAACTTAACAAGGTCCTACCATTTTCCCTGTTATTAGAATATACCTAAATATAATTGATCATCTACATCTATAAAGAGCCATTTGAACAATCATCCATTAAGCCCCTTACAGACTTGTTCATGGCCAAAACATTTGCTCTTCTGTTATTAAAAAAAATTCGAAGATTCAAGATCAGTGTCTGGTATTTAAACTTGTATCTCTTGTGACACCAAAACTCAGTACCACAGTGACTGCCCCACTGTAACTAACACTGTGCACTTAGTCCTAAGAACATGAACTGAAATGCAGAGAGCCAGAAACTGCAATCTCATATAAGAAATTACCCTTATAAATGATCAGAGCTGCAAGAACTTTAATTTCTCTGCCCAAGTAGCTTAATTTCCTGAACATTCTATTAAAGAAAGTCTGTAGAGGTCTGTATCTTTATTATCAACTCTTTGATCCTTGACGATCAACGGAAAACTATCAAAATCCAAACCGCTTTTAAATGTCTCACAGGTATATTTACAAGCACAAGTACTTTCTCAGTTCTATTCTTTCTTTATTAAGCAAGTGATACTGTCTGGAAAAGACATATGGTCCCGTCCTGCCTTTGCCACTGCAAAACTGCAGAAGAAATATTTTGTGGGTTCTTTTCTGGGGGGAAAAAAAAAAATAAAGATTACATCTGTGTTTCCTAAATGGAATCACAATTCATCTTTTTCTCACTGGATCTATGTTTATTCCCTGACGCCACAATCTCTAACGTGACAGCATACTTTGAAGGATAACAGTGGAAACAGACTCCTAAGAAACACTCTCTTCTTCCTGAAAAACTACTAAGGAATGAAAAATTGTAAAATATTTTATACCTCTCAAATGGGGAATACCACGGATTCTTAGAGTAGAGGGAAATATTAAGTATTACCACTACACTTACATACACACAGAGAAAATGAGGCTTGCATTAGTTCTACTGCAGATGATAAAGAAATTACACTATTTATTGGATAACCAAATTATAATCAAGACTATATAATTTCACAAATAAAAATTTGCTTACACATTCTTCAGTAATTGTGACCAAAATGTGCATCTGTACTGTAAACCTATATAAGTCCTGTTATTTGACAATGGCACCTATTTTCTTCCTAAAGGGTGTATTCATACCCTACCATCTTTAATGCTTGGCACATAACTATGCAAGACAAGCACAGTCAATGCTATTTCAGTTTTCTTTCAACTGTAGAATACTGGCATTGGATAACAGGGAAAGACAAGGAGAGGACAACAAGAAGGGCATGTACCTGTGGACCATTTAGCTGGGAGCCCTGCACACCCCTGTGACAGCACAGTGCTTGATGAAGGGACGCAGAAACTTCCAGGTGGGTGCCACAAACGATAAACCAGTGATGGTCCAGAAAAGTAATTCTAGCTCCAACCTGGCAATCTCATTACGTTTTTTTCTTGTGGCCCACCATCCATTTGATCTTCACAAGGATAGGGGCATTTTTCTGGATCTGCCAGATAGCACAGTCAGTCTCAGGTCTATATGAAAGGTCGGGCCCTATCAACGGGAGATGAAAGAGCTTTTTCAACAGAGTGTGGGAAGGACCACTTTGATTTCAGAAACATAAGGTTTGCAGGGAAAACATAGCAACAGGTATGCTTATTTTCTGATTAAGAGTAATTCTGCAATCACCTTGAGAAATAATTCTGTATGGATACCTTCACCTGAAAGAATATCATTCAGGAGGAAATCCACCTTACCCTGCCTTAGCTACTTCCTTGTCTTCCTGTTGGAAACAACTGCAATATAGTTTTCACAAAAAGATGGAATAAATAGCGAGCAGGATTCTACGCTTCAAACAGTGGTCCAAAATGCATTTAGAGAATCAAGCTCAAGTTCTTGTTTGGAACTGCATCCACAACACTGAATTAATAAAAAAGAAAATAATAACACAGTTCTCAGGCTACGTATATATTCCTGCCAGTGCAAGGTTCCTGGGCCAAGTGTCTCCTGACTGGTAGACAGCAACCTCAGACTACCCCTGTGTGTTACACAATGCACTGTCCTAGTGTCCTCTACCACCAGCCACCAAGTATACAGGGAAGTGAACCAAAAGGCCTGCAGAAGGGATGCACCCATCACAACTGACCTAGGTAAAAGAGGAGGAGACAAGGGTATCATTAAAAGGACAGACGCTGAATGAATTTCTCCACATAATTGGAGAACATCTTGCTTCTAAAGAAAGGCTGAAAGGTATCAGCCACAACCAGACAAAAAAAAAAAAAAAAAAAAAGTTTTGGGATAAACAAGCACAAATTCACCATGGTAGCAAGATTAAAGTCCAGCTGTAACATTAAGTTCTCATGATCTGCAATTTGTGAAAAGGTAGTAAGTCTTTGGCATCTGGTAATGATTTCTGTGGCCTGAACTGCAACGAGAAGTGATTTTTGTGCACTCACTCTCCGACACATGCACATGAATAGACTGGAGGACCCAGTCTCTTGATAAAGATCAGTCAGCTGTGCCAGGAATAAGTATATATACAATTGTCTCAGGTGAGCAGCTACCCAGCCAATACACTGGTAAACACTATTTTAGCAGTAGAGTATAAAGGGAAAGTTTGTTTTTTGCAATGGTGTCCATATACTGCTAATTTCATCCTTTTCAATAAGAATGTGTGGATAAAGGTCTTGAGTCTTTTTATGCTGAATCAGTAACCTGTCTAGATTGCTTGCTCTAAACCCTTTATCTCTGAGGTAAAATGGAGTGAGTTCTGTGGTTCCCAGGGTTAATGAAGAGTCAATTTCCTTCAAGACAGATTTGTACAGGGTGGGTCTCCAAAAATACTTGTAATGGGAGGTGGAGGAGAGAAGTGGGACTGCTAGAGAACAGAAAGGCAAACTCGATCAAGTAACTTGTGGTAAGTGTCTAAAACCCAGAACGATCCCTTGCCAAGTTTGATGGAAGAGAGCTAACATGTTTCCAAAAGTGAGAGATGGAGAAGCAGATGAAAGCAACTGAACAGGGTATTTGCACTCTTTGAGAATGTTTTCAAGACTGCTGACAAGAAGACAATGAGGGGGTAAGAGCTGGCAACGACACCTGTAGTCTATGCCAGTGATGACAGTATCATCCCTTGTGTTCTTCTTGTTGCTGGAACAGATTCTGGGTGTGGAACACAAGAAAAGTGGCCACTGTACCACGCCAAACAGGCGGATCTGCAACTTCTTCTAAGTAGCCATAAAAGATTCAAAACAGGCTAAGAACAATTCTGGAATCCTTAAATGTAGATAACTGCTGAGTGTCCCTGCACTAAAAACAAAGGAGATGTCAGAAACTGCCAAACAGGATAGCAATAATCTGCATCCAAGTCTTCCCCAGAATCTATGGGATGGGATTCTGCAAAGGAGACCAGGTATCAGTGAGTTTGTTTTCATAGCTAGAGCAGCTGGTGACTCACCACACAGCTGAAATGAACACACTTAACCAATCAAAATTATTTAGGTACTTCAGTCCTGCAGTGTGAGAGCATGACTGCTCCATTTTCTCTTCACTGCTCAAAGAAACCAATGGAACCAGACGGATGAAGAGAAAGTTAGTGGCTCCTAAGAATACTGATGTTTCCTTCGTAGCTGTAAGAACGTATCAAAAGATCTTGCTATGATCCAAAATGGCTTCATTAACTCTACATACCATATCAACTTATAATCAAGTATTAGCAGTTTCAATTTCCTCCCTGAATGACAACTGGAGGAGACTTCAAATTTGCTTTAAGAGATTTAGACAGACCCTCAAACCCACAAACCTGACCATCCTAAAATCCTCATTTCCAGCCAGCAGTATCCAGAAGGTGATGTGTACTAGTTTCCTTGACATCCCTTCATTGTAAGGTTCAGAATAAGAAATGAAAGGCAATCTAAACTATCTTGTTGAAAAAGGCTCCAGGGCTTGTTGATGCTACTCAGGATTCAATACTCCTGCAAATAAGAGGGTAAAGAGCTGTTCTGAATCAGTGCCTCCTCACCTCCTGTCCCTTCAAACTAAGGCACGGTCTTCTTCAAGGATGATACGTAACAGACCTTCTGGTGGTGCTGCACTGCTGCAAGAGGTGGGGAATCCCTTGAAGAATTCTTCTTAAAACAAATAGTAGGGTTGAAGGGCCTTGTAAAGCCCTTTAGGTTGCCTAGAAAGTTGCCTCAGTATCAGGTGTGTACTATGTCACTTAGCAGTCTTGAATGCTGACAAGAATGGAAACAAGGGATAATTCAGCATCCACAGAATCCTCAGCATTAAGTAAAAAAATAGTGCTGTCTGTCATGTTGATACTGGAGTTGTGTTTGGCAACCCCAGGGCAGAGGCAGAACAACATTTCTGACCACCACAATCAGTACTATTGACTGAAGCCAAACAGGACAAAAAGACAGTTTTGAGAGTGCTTCCCTTGGGTTTTTTTCAGTAGACATCAGTGGCAGAACTCTCAGCACTAATACTGGAGCCGATCATGTGGGTGATTTGAGTTTCCACAACAGATTCTCAAGCGGCCAAACCAGAGTTGTGAAGGGAACCAAACCAATGTCCTCATGTCCATCTTTTTATCAATTCGTCAGAAGTATGATATTTGGCACTCCGACTGCTAGCTAATGGTGAAGATGGGGTGGCATACTCTGGGATGATGCTTCTGCTTATATACTAGGAAACAGCTACGTTTTGGTGCTCACCTCAACCAGTTCTGAGGTTGACACACTCAAATGTTTTTAGCAGAAACATATAAAACTTCAACTCCCTCTCCTTGCAACTGGGGAGTTCGGCTAAAACCCAGCAAACGCGGTACCTTCCAATTCCCCCTCGCCTCCACTGAGGCTATATAAACGCTAGTTATACAGCTCAGTTAAGCAGGATCATATGTTCCAAGTGACAGACAGATGGAAGATTATTTTTGAAGAAATCAACGGAAGATAAAAACTTTAACAGAGGAAGGCAAACATGAGAAGGAAAATGCACATTAGAGGCCTTTTTAAACACTAAGAAGCACGGCATCGACATACATACAATCACCACAAAGAATAGTAGCACATACAGTTCTGATTAACAACTGCATAATATTAATCAGGCAGACTGTCAGTTCTTTACTACAATTAACAGTTTCCAGCATACAAACATCACAGTCTAAAATTAAATTAAAAATAAGCATTTTACACTGTATTACAAGAATATATTCTAAATCATACCTCGGGTGCCAGGTATTCTGGAGTACCACAGAATGTTTTCATAGTTGCTGCGTCTGTGATTCCTTCTTTGCAAAGTCCAAAATCTGTAATTTTTATGTGCCCATCTTTATCCAACATTAGATTTTCTAACTGTGTGTTGGGAAAAAAAAAAAGTTCCCTTAGTATTTCTTAACAGGACAGGCATTACATGTTTTGTAAAAAAGATACAGTTATTGCCTGCAACAGAACGTAATTTTTTTGTAATTTAAAAATAAAAATTACAGCATTTATTATATTCCAGCATATAATGGTATTTACTGTTATACAATCTAAATAATTATTTAATACAGTTTACAATAGTACAGCCCAGGTTAATCAAAGCATAAACTTTCATTCTGGCGTTTCACAGGTTTGGTTCATGTTCCATAGAAAAAAGCAAAATAATTTTCTAAATATTGTCAAAATATAATCAAACAGTTCAAGTTTACAATCATGGCTGACATTTGGTAAGACTTCATGTTTCCTTTGCTGTAACATGACCTTCATTTTTCAAGATGCATTTTACTTAACATACTGTCATGAAACACTATGTATCCATAAATCCTTAAAATATCTGCATCTTCCATAACCTTTTCAACAACAGACAAAAGTGGAGGTAAAGCGGCTACTGATAAAAACAAAACCCTGAGGTAAATTCTTCCTTTTATACTTGCATAGGACAATGTTCTTGAATTGTGTATGTGCACCTCTGCATACTTTGCATTGCTTTTTAAATACATGATTCTTTCTTTGAAAAATGAAAACAGAATATAGCCTGTTATGAAGTATTTAAGGAACAGGAATAAAAACTACGTCAATATTTACTGTAGACTATCTCAAAAGCACCGTGAACATCATTTTCCCAAAAGCTTTTTATCAGCAATACTTTAAATATAGACAGAATGAAAAAACAAGTAAAACATACTTCTGAACAACTTTTCTCTGTATTTTTTTCTATAATTAGAAAAAATGAGTTTTTTCTAATTGTAAGGTATGTAGTGAAAAACACCAACAAAGAACAATCATAGATAGCCCTGTTTCCCTAAGTCTGCATAAAGCCTGAAATACAATCCAAAGTTACATCATAGAATCATAGCACGGTTTGGGTTAGAAGGGACCTTAAAGACCATCTAGTTCCAACCCCCTGCCATGGGCAGGGACACCTTCCACCAGACCAGGTTGCTCAAAGCCCCGTCCAGCCTGGCCTTGAACACTGCCAGGGAGGGGGCAGCCACAGCCTCTCTGGGAAACCTGTTCCTGTGCCTCACCACCCTCACAGTAAAGAATTTCTTCCCTATATCTAATCTAAATCTACCCTCTGTCAGTTTAAAACTGTTACCACTCATCCTATCACTACATTTCCTGATAAGGAGTCCCTCCCCACCCTCCCTGTAGGCCCCCTTTAAGTACTGGGAGGCTGCTGTAAGGTCTCCCTGGAGCCTTCTCCAGGCTGAACAACCCCAAATCTCTCAGCCTGTCCTCATAACCTGTCTGCTCCAGACCCTGTTATACATTTCTTGTTGAGTCTAACAGTGTCATACAAAGAAGATGCAAAGTAGAAGATACCAGCAATAGAAGATTAATGACTTCAAAGTCCTCTTATTCTTTAGAATTTAAATCAAAAATCATGCCCTATCATTCCTTGACCCGAGAATTCCATATTAACCCAGTATTTTGTTTTCTGTCTGCCTCCCTGAGTAGAACCTGCCTACCTTTTTGCTTCCTGTACAAAGGAGTCAACGAATGAACTCCACTAGTGTGCATGTATAATGGGAAAGCACAATTTCCCATACAAGAAATTAAAGACTTGTCACAGAAATAGTCTCATTGTGGAATTTAGAGGTTCCTCACACATAAGTTAGAAAACATTCCTGTTGAAAGCAGAAGTTATTTTCCATAGAAGACGGTCATGCTGCGTCACAGTGTACCTGGAGTTTCAGGCAACAGAGGATATACAAATCTATACACAGACAAATCTAAGACAAAATACATTCCAGTATTATGCATCTTTCCCAAGATACAAAAGACAAAATCATTTTGAAATTAAGGCTGAAATTCTTTTCCTGTTGAAGTATTCTGAATTATTTCAAATGTTTTCAAACCATACAAGAACATAATTCTTTGGTGAGATAAATAGAATGCAGTCACGTTGCCCCAGTTCCCCATTTCCCTTGTTTGGGGATACTGAGAATTATATTCGAGATTTGTGTTGAAATTCAGGTTAAGTTATATGCAAGGGCCAGGGAGGGGTGGGGGGAAGGATCAGAAGTTTAAATCTCCTTCAAGTGCTGGAGACATAACTAAGTTATGCTGTTTCTTTTTATAATCAAGTTAAAGTCAAATAATGTACCCATCTATACATTACTGTATCAAACATCTTCCTTCAGCACACACAGAACTTTAAACTGAACACAGATTTTTTTTTCCCCATTAACTCTGAATAGTGCAACTTTATAATTACTTTGTGTTTGTCCCAATAGTCTCTGCAAAACAAAATTTTGATTACTTTTTTTTTTCCTCTTTTTTTTACCTTGAGATCACGGTACACAATCTTCCCAGAATGCAGATAGTCCAGGGCAGAGACAATTTCTGCACCATAGAAGCGCGTGCGGTCCTCTGAGAACACCCGCTCTCTCGACAAATGGAAAAACAGCTGCAGGGTAAACAGCAGGGACAGGATTGTAATAATTACTGATTTAGTGGGGGAAATTAACACAAACATAAAACACCTCTCATCACCATATTGTGATGATAGATAGTGTACTCTCAGTGGACACTCAGCACTCTTAGACAGCAGCTGGCTTATCTTTTCCAGGTTTCCAAAGGGAGAAAGCGAGCTGTTAAATCAGCGTTTTAATCAATATACCAATCTTGTTTAAGGCATTCTGCTTGCTACTCATTTAACCTTCAGTTACCAGAGAAGAAAAAAAAAAAAAGTATGCAGCAGCATCATTCTGTACTTCACTCTCCACCACTTCCTCAGATTTTTATTTTAAGACACAGAAATAACACTAAAATACCCAGATTCTGGTTCCGCCTTAAATTTTCCAGTAATTTAGTAACTTTCCCTTGAACTGAAAAAGTCTAGTTCTTCAGTAGACTTCAACTGAACAGGTGAACTGGCATTTTACAAGAACAGCACATTCATACTGCTAGTAGTATCAGTCACTACAAACAGCAAACCAACAACTGCTTAGGCCTTATAAAAACAAGTCTGTGTATTTCTTTGCTACAATGTAAACATTTCTTTTGGGATTTTGTCTCTTCTTTAATACTTCATAAGTAACAGCACTTTGCAGACACTTTTTAACTGAAGTTTTCCAGTGAAAAATATTAGTCATTACATGTTGCCAGTAACTTCAGCTGCAACGAAAAAGCATAAGGTGAAGTTCTGTAAGGCTGTTAGCATCTTATTGGATAAAACTTCACCCTCAGAACCTGGAACACACCTAAAAAAGCAGAATTTGGCTATGTAATTCAAACACTCTCAAAAATGGTTATTTTTATTTATTCTGTTAAGAAAGCTTGGGAAAGTCCTCAAGCAAAGATTAGTGAGTATGCTTCTGTATTCTGCATATGACCAAATGTGCTGCCTGCTTTACTCCTTCAAGTTACAGTAGTTTTGATTTTACCACAGGGGCTAACAATGACCAAAACAGAAATACAGAAAATGTGATTATTTATAAATTAAACATAGACAAGGAAATCCATAACAACAGTGTCGGTTTTCTATTTTCACTGCTAAAATATCAGGTAGATGAGAATTCTGAAATGGTAGGGTAGGTACAAAAAAAAAAAAACAAAAAACAACCACCAAAGCCAAAACCAACCAACAAAAAAACCAAGTGTGCTTAATTTGTCATTACCACATCCTACTTTACACCTGCAGGAAATCTACACTACTCACACAGCACAGAGTGTAAAAATTACTGCAGCTATTTTCAGCATGTGGACTTTTCAAAATGTAATTAAAAAGTCAATCCTATAAACAACTAGAAGTCAACTGCTTTCCTGACAGTTGTACTTCAAAAAATGTGCATTACTTTCTTCTGAACCTAAACAAACTTCCCACTAAACAGCCTTTTGGCAGCATATATTTGTATAAGCAGAGACTTCAGAGAAAACAGTAACTGCAGTATGATTTAAAGAGAATATTTCATTTTTGTTCATTGTATCTGCATTTCCTTTTCAATTTATTTTTGAATTCTCAAGAGACCCTGTATAAAAATGGAATACCTGCATGACAAGGAGCATCATTATTTTGTAGGTATTTCAATTCCTCCTGCTGCTTGTTTTCCCTGTTCAAGCAACAATCCCTGGTGGGGACATCAGTCCTCCCTGTAGTAACCTGCTCTCTGTACTGGACTGCTTAATTGCCAATGCAAACAGCAACCCAAAACACAGACCAAGCACCTCTAAATTTGCCTTCATGAAGTGCCTCACATATTATAAAATCCAGAAAAGAATAAATACATTTCTCAGTTCGTGAGGTTTTTTCCACACACATTTTTGTGACATTTAAATAGGAAACAAACACCACTAAGTAGATCTTCATCCAAATAAAGCAAAATACAAAATTTATGTAATTTATGCATTTATGACTGTTTTGTGGTCGCCTTCATAAATAATGAGCTAATGTCACTCATTTTTAAGAGTTTTATTTGTTTTGATGGAATCAAAGTAATTAAAGACCAACTTTCAGATCACTTCTTAATGTGTACAAATAGCAAACACATTACAAAAATTTATAATATAACCTCCAGTTAGCTCTACATTCATAGTTATGCTAAAGGACTATTGCAATTTTCTGTATGAAAGAGACTAAACCAGCAGCTGAGCAGTAAAGTCTTAGAAAATACTAGAATCTCAGGATACTTGTCAGCAACAAATGTATCTGTTTCCGTAAAAAAAGTGTCCCAATTTGAATCTCAGAGTTGAAAACCTCACAAGTTAACATAACAAAATTAATTTTCTTTAGTGCTTATTTCCAACAAAATATTCTTTATATTAATTCAAAATTCTAACGTCAAAGTAAAATGACCAACTAGCAACAGTTCTGTGTTTGTCAGAGACTGAATTCCCAGGTCAGTTTATTTTAACATGATATATGACACTACAGTCACTCTTCATAAGCATTCTTCAAATTATTATAACACTTAACAGAGTTGTCATCAAATCATACATCCTAGTTCTGAATGAAGAATGTACATTTAGATATAAAAATCCATGTTAAAAGAGAATTCATACACTCAGATATATGTTAAAGATATTAAAGCAAATTTTTAAACTGTAACAGAAAAATCTAATTCAGTGAGATTACAGCATTATTTTCAGCTGATTATTTAGTCAGTTCACTATTTTGAAATAGTAATCCCACCAGGCTGTATTTACAATTGTCAGAACACAAAGATTAGATTTATTAAGTCAGAGAAGGAAGAGAAGAAAAATGGTGGAAGGTTATGAAAAAAGCTTCCAACATTTTTACTATGTATTGATTTACAGTTATTAAATATGTGCTATAAAGTCATTGGACTGACAATAGAAATAGCTTTGGCACAAAGAAAGCAATTTTGCACATCACATTTTTGATGGCATACATGAGGGTGCTATAATTACAGTGAGGACTGGCGCCATAAATTTTCTGGTATGTCTTTATTTAAAAATTGGACAACAATGTTGCCATAGGTTTTTTTCCTAATAAAAAATTTTACTGGAAAAATTCTAATAAAT
This sequence comes from Athene cunicularia, assembly GCF_003259725.1. Taxonomy (NCBI): domain Eukaryota; kingdom Metazoa; phylum Chordata; class Aves; order Strigiformes; family Strigidae; genus Athene; species Athene cunicularia. Next base: position 85,826,290 of record NW_020799097.1, read on the forward strand.
TAAAAAAAAAGATCAAACATAAAAGTATATTCAACTGCAGATCCGATCATGCCAAATATATAAAAGACACAACCTTGTATCAATCGATATGCCCAGGGAGGTGGTTGGAGTCCCCATCCCTGGAGGTGTTTAAGAGTTGGGTTGACATAGCGCTGAGGGATATGGTGTAGTTGGGAACTGTCAGTGTTAGGTTAATGGTTGGACTGGGTGATCTTCAAAGTCTTTTCCAACCTAGATGATTCTGATACGTTAAGCTTCTACACATGCTAGTGACTTATTTAGCATGTCGAAAGTTGTATGACTGACTCTTGTTATTGTATATTGAGTGTGTTCAGCTCTGCATTTAAACACAATTTATATTTGACTGTTGATTTGACTCTTTTGCAAAGGATGTGCAATAGCAGCCTTAAAATTATTTCTCTGTTGTTTCAGAATTTATACTGCTTCTAGGCACATTTTATACCCAAAGGAATATAGCACCCTTATCTTGGACTATCATAATTTTAAGCTAAGGAACATTCTCTCATTCAAGACTTTAGGAAAACAAAACAGGACACAACCAAAATAAAAATGACAAAGTTTACAAGAATATTCAGTTATTTTTCATTAGGTAGGTTGTAAATCCTCTGTCTTTTTTTCTAGACAGAAACAGTACTTGTTCAATTACAACAAAACATTTAGTTCTCTCTTGCCTAATGAATTGAAATAAGAGCTGTGGAAAAAAAATGCCAATCAGAACAGAGATGCAGAATTCTGGTGTGGAGAAACCATCTGAACAAATTTCAGAGTCTGATTTTATTATACAGATAATTACCAATTAAGTTTGTTACAAAGTATGGAATTTGGAATTATCCTGAAAGTGCAAAGCAAGGAAGTTAATCATCTTATTAGTCAGCTGAATCAGTGTACTCTGAGGAGTAATGTATGTAACACATTTCATTCCTAAAGCTTTTCAACCTTTAAAGCAAAATAGTGGAAATAAAAAACGAGAAACATACACTCCAAAAGTATTCCCCAACAATAAAGACTCATTCTTCAAATACCATTTTTTATACCACAGTTTATACCATTCTGTGTGGCCTGGAAGTTTAAGGAACACTGTACTGTAATACTAATGTACAACAATCACATAGTACCCAAAATTATAGGGGTTACAGAAGGAAGAGTAGGCAAACCAATACTAGCAGGAAAACCATCAATACAGCCTAACACATTTTTTCAAAATGTTAAGAGGATAAGGATAGCAAAAATGTACAAAAATGAAGGGATTTTCTTTAAAGCAGGCTTGTGTTCATCTGTAAGTACTGATAGTTTTATTTATTTAAAAATATTTACATGAATATTCTATATTTTGAACCAAAGTAAGCACAGTTTATCATGCAATGCTGCCCATACTTTTTTAGCACACACTCATAAAACATGCCATTTGAAGTCTTGATAATGGAATTTGACCATCTCATCTAATCCAGATGAGTATTTTTTTTCTAAAAACCAAATTACAGTGTCTTAATGCTAATTTAATATAATTCCTTCAGTATAACAAGGGTATTAAGAAATAATCCCAACATCAGAAGTATTCTTCTAGCTCTATACTGCAACACAGTTTATGAGCAACAGACATTGCTAAACATTTCATCCACAGAGTCCAACAGCAACAAAAGCTTAAAAAAGTTAAGCTTTCAATCCACAACAAAGATTTCAAGATTGGGCTCTTAAACTGCAGAAAATTAACTGTAAAAGTTGTCAGTATAAAGAAAATATATTCAAGATTTCTGTCTCGATAATTTGCTTGAAAAAATTCTGATGTTTTTCTTTAATATATTTAGCTACAGAATATGCTTTTAAGGCTTTTTTTTTAACTGAAGTCAAAAGAGAATTCAATACAGTAATACTCTGTACACTGTAAAAAAGCACACACATAGACCAATAAAACTGATGGAGTTGCATTTTCATTATAGGGTGTTCTCTTACTAACAGAGTCTAATTTGAAGTTACATAGGCGAAGTAAAGCAAAGATTAAGTTGCTACTATTCTGGTGAGATACTAAATTCAACATGGATCTAAATTTTAGAAGATTCTTGTATAGAATCATTCTATCACAATTTCTTCTCCTCCAGAATGACATTCAGTGACCCCTTCCTTGACTGTTTTCTTTCTTAAATATAGGAAGAGGAACTAAACACTACTAGTACCGACAACACTTTTTATTACCGTAGTAGGGCAGAAGCCTAAACTGTGGTGGTTTTTTGCTTTCACCTGAGTGAGAGTCAAGAGTATGGATACAAATTTCAAGAACTCCATCATTCAGAGGACTGTGAGTAATGTGCTCCTCAAAGACATAATCCATGAAAACTCCCAAGCAATTGACTCAGGCACAACTGTTTAACTAAAAAGAATTCTTTAATCTAAAGGAATTTTAAACAGAAACACACTGAATGTAGTACAGCTCTGGAGACAATCAAAAGCAACACGGTACTGCTACAGTCAATTTCCCACTGGAAGGATATAATTAAAAGATGACTTTTCAACACCTTCAACAGTGAGAAACCATTGTAAGGAAATGAAACTTCCTTGGAACACAGAGAAAACAGTAGAAGGAAGTAGCAAAAGAAAGAAGTTTGTGTACCGTTATAGGAGATACGCTTACAAATGGCTAAAATGCTGGCTAAACTTTGTGCAACTTACTTTCAGTAGTTCTGAGTTAAAACAAGGCTATTTTTATAAACATGAAGTCCTTTGTATTTCTTAGCAGACAGCAACTAAAGTCTGAAATTCACAGGAAAATTTGGTAAGATTAAAGATTTTCCTATTAAAAAGGACAGTTTGTCCAACTTTCTATTCCAGATCTCTAGTCAAAGAGAAGCATATAAGCAAATCAAGAGAGTTTCTTCAAAGAAAACTGTGCACTCTGAAAGGCCATTATTTCCCATTGTGGCAAAAATTTATGGTTAGTTTCACTGAATTAGAGAACCATCAGCAAAGAACACAAGCATGGAAAAGTGACCCACTCTTGGCAAAGTACATTGCAATCATTCAAATCCTGATAAGCAAAAGCAGGCTGCCACCAAGAAGCCCACGACAGATGTTTGCAGCGGTTGCCACAAAGGTGCACCACCCAATGCAGAGGAACGCAAGATACAAGCCTCATGACAACACAGTGTCAAGAGTATCCTCAATCTTAAGAAAGGAGTCTAAAACATTCCCTGTGGGCTCTGCTCTACATTCAAATACAACAGAAAGGTATCTTTCAAAAAGATGAGTATCTAAATGATAGGCTGATGTTAAAAACATACTTTCAAAGCGCATCCCCTGACATTACAGAAACGTAGTAAGGTCTTATACAGAGAAAACTAAAAAGAATTAGCTAGTTTGTAAAGCATCACTTTTAAAACTCCTTGTAGATAGCACTGACATAAGTTCAACATCAAATAAACGAGCTGAGTGTCCCAAGAGATGGATGTTATCCCATTACTGCAGAGGGAGATTTTTGCGTCTAGTTCAACTAGCCAAAATGGCTGAATGCCTGTAATGTCCAGAACCAGGTTTATACATATTGAGTCACACAAGCCCTTCTCCTATATGAGAACCCTACTGCACCATATTTAGCCATGGCTGGTAGAGGACGGCCACGGATCAGTTAGGATGTAAACGGACCTCAGACTGGGCCCAGAAATCGCCAGAGCAATGAATGCAAGACAGGTACTCTGGGGGTGCTCAGGCATTGGGATTACAGCTGAAAACAGTTTTATTGTAGGAGAACACAGCAAAAGGATAATGCAAAACATGGTACCAGGCTGCAGCAATTCCTGAATGGAGAAACACTGTTCTAATAAAAAAACCCACTTACTCCTTTAATGTTATTATGCAGCACATGGTGGACAAAGGAAAAACCCCTAGTTTATGTTGTAATGAGATACAGTCTGAATAGCAACCAGCACCTAAAAAGTAGATAAAAGTCCTCCTCTTAGATTGCAATTCTCTAATTCCATTTGATGGGTATAGTTTTTGATACTTCAGTAAACAGCTGGAGGACAGCAATGGCTTAAAGGCTAACAATGCTCTAAGAAGTTTAGCATTTAAGATTAAATTTCCAAAGTATACAGCAAGTGAAGGAGACAGAAGTAATGAAAAATATGAACACTGCACTCTTTTCTCATAGGTATTTGCAATGGTTGTAGCAAAGAAGAGAGCACATATTTCACATTAGGACAAAAGTAAGACTAGTCAACATCATTTTCACTTGTTTGCACTAGATTATGACCGTTTCATGCCAGAACATGTGATAATATGGTTGAAGAAAAAACAGTAAGCAAGCTATTTGTAATTATTTCTCTACCACAAAATTATCTTTCAGGATACAAGAGTCTAATTTCTCAAGAACAGCAACTCCTTTTGACAGCATAGTTATAAAACATGTCTACATTTTTTTTAAATAAAACAACTTTAAAAAATAAAAAAAAACCCAACCTTCAAAGATACTAGAAAGCAAAAAAAGGCAAGAAAAAAATATATCCTTTAAAGTGTAAACCAGTGACAGCATTTCCATTACAAGTGCAGAACATCTTTTTTAAACTTACCTCTCCTCCGTTAACATACTCCATCACAAAACACAAACGATCCTTTGTCTGGAAGGAATATTTCAAGGACTTGCAAAGAAAACAGCAAAACCAAAGCAATTATCATCTTGTATTAACCTGATTTCTTGCACTTAAACTGTAACAAAAATTCATTTTATCCTCTTAAGCAGACAATTCTAACTTAGTGAGACCTTTCAGAGTAACTAAAAATTTAACTCCCTATCTGGAGCTTGGGATGAATTAACACAAAAACCTTCATGTCTTCCATCATCTCTGCCACATGGTCGCTGATATAAAGACATTATGCTTATAATAATACAACACTGAGTAGTTACTAAAATACACAATTCTATACTCCACTTCTTACTGCCATACCTGGTACCAGCTATTCTCACTCATCATATTTTATGATGTTCACTTGCTCTATGCCCATAAAGAGAGAGATTACCTTATTCTTATTAACTTCTCCCAAACAAAATCTTAAAAGTGATCTTAACCTCTATCCTGCTTTCATTTCCAAAGCAAGGACTCTCTAGTTTCACATACTATGCAATGTTAAAAACACTGAGTGCCAAATGAATATATTAATTTACGTATCAGTTTTAAATTGCAACAAATATTATCTTAATTAAAGTTTTTGACTTATCAATGTTGATTTGATTTTGCTGAGAAAAATGATACCAAAGAAAATCTACAGAAGCAAGCTTGGCCTAAAAGAAATGAAATGCAGTAGAATTACACATAAAAAAAATCATTAAGAGACTCATGTGACTTAAATACTGCATGTCTCCTTAAAATATTTGTTTAATAATATCAGAAATATATAAAGATACAACTGCAGTTACATTGGTTGCATGATTTGAATGGAATTACACCTGCTCCTGCTTACCTTTACACTCTAATTCTTAGAAACTTTGGGGGATCTCATTTGTCTTAAATGAATTTCCATGCTTTCTAAGTGGTTTATGATTCTCTAAATAGGAAAGCTTCCATGTTATACTTTGATATTTTAATACAAAAAAAATAAAATAAGTTTTCTCTATCTTAAAATGCATGTTAATTATCTTTTAAAATCAATGAAAAGATTTTCTAATATATTCTGAAAGGAATCAGAATTACTTCTACAGAAGAAAGTCAGTTGTAAAATTAAAACCATTAATCATAATTTGTCAAAAATCTCAAAATATCTTCTTTACAATATTTTCCTTCAATTAAATATTAACTATATGAAGACAAAGATACTGAAGTAGTGGGGTTTGAGTTTTGTCACTCCATGGGCTACTAACATTGAAGAAATAGGGCGGGTTTTTTATCATTTTATTTAATTGTTAATTAAGTTTTCTTGATAAAAATTACTTACTTGACACTATGTGAAATCAGTAACTTTTATTACAAAAGTGTTCATATACAAAAATCACAAAAATTGCACAACAGTTACATTCTACAATTAAATTTGTTTTCAGTGCAGTTAAACTTTACAAAATTATTAGAAACCTTATTTCCGAACTCTTAAATAAATACATATTCTGATAAAAGATATCATAAGCACCAGATGGTTACTGCTTGTTTACAAATCGTCATGAGAAAGAATTCAAAAAGTATCTGTAAATTATGTTCATAATGGAATACCCATCATGTTGAAAATTACCTGCTAATGTACTTAAAACTAATTCCTAATACTTACTGTTAAAAAAGGGTGTCTGGTGTTTTTCAATACTCTGCTTTCTGTAAGCGTATGAGCCACTTCATCCTGAGAAATAAAGAGTAGACAAAGTAGGTTTGAATTAAGATATAATTTTGTTATTTAATTAATTACAAGGAAAAGGTCAACGCATGCAGAAAGAGAAAGCTACAGTACAGCTTTGAAAAATGAATGAACCTGAAAGAAACGTGAAAAATAATTCATGTTTTTTGAGAAAAGATTTTAAAGTAAATTTAACTTCGGCAATATAAAATTTAATGTATTTTACTTGATTTTCTTGTTTTTTCTATTCTTGCTTTAAAATTAAGTCTTTAAAGTTTATATCCAACGCAGAGAAAGATAAAATTATAATATTGGATTTGATAAATTTAAAAATATAGTTATCACAACTTCACAGTTCTGGTATGAATCATCTGAACAACATATCTACAGAGAGACTGAATCAATTTGCAAGAAACATACACAGGTAGTAACTGACAGGCCACTATAAAACCTAGTCTAATCTAGCCTACCATTAAGTAAAACCAGTTTTCCCGTTTTTAAACATTCACTCGGTCTGGTGTTTGTTTTTCTTTAAAATCATGTAGCCATACAAAACTGCCCCCCCTCGTGTGCCTCGGGCTGTCCTTACCATGCAGCTGGGGGGTGCTTCTGGAGCTGGGGCCGCCCTCCTTCCCCAAGGACGCAGGCCTCCTGCACGGGAGGGGGCAGATGGCCACACACCACCAGTGTTTGTGCCAGGGGAAGCTCACCCGTGCTCGTCCCCCGCTCCCTCCGCAGCCCGGGCGCTCTCGCCATCCTCCTGGAGGCGAGGAGGAGCCTGGAGGGGCGAAGCGAGGCCCAAGGGCAGGGCTATGGCCCCCTCACGCCACCAGCTTCGAAGGGAGCAGGGGCCGTGCAGGGGCGAGGGGAAGAGGCCTCACCCTGCCCTACAACGGCGAGCACAACCTGAGGACTAGGAAGAAAAGCAGGGCACTTAGGAGGTTCATGTGAGGAATACACAGCCATTTCATGCAATTCTGCATGTAATAAATACATGCTGTAAATCCCCCCTCCCCAGGCTGCCAGGAGGAAGACCTAAAACGCCGGAGAGCCACTGGGCTGGGCTCTGTAGCGCTAAGCTCCCACCGAGTGCTATATTATACACAACTGAAGACAAACTTAGTGCAACTCAAACTTCAACCATAATCGCGCAGAAGTAAATATATTTAGTCAGCGTATACTTTATTATTTCTACAAACAATATCAATATGACATTTCTGTACTACACATGCTTACCAGACTATGTTCTGAAGATAAGGTATAAAAGTATAAACAAGAAAATAAACACAGATGTCAGGACTTTATTAAACTTTTTAAATTGTCGAAAGAGGCAGTTAAACAACAACAACAGCAAAGTCAGTGGTAATAAATTATGATGCCATTTAACCGACCAGTATAGTATAGTGCTCCAGTGTATACACTACAACCACATACTGGGGAAAAAACAAAAAACACACTAAGAAGAAAAGCAAGCCTGAAGGTTTATTTATTTATTTTTAAACCTCAGTGTTGACCAGATACGGGGCATAAAAAGCTGGCAATGGCCAGGTTTTCCAGCATTGCCTCAGAAGTTTGTTACACTGGTAGCAATTTCCTGGTATGTGTAATACTAAACCACCCTGAAAATTCAGGACCAATAGATTTAGTCTGAATTGGGCAGATGCTATACAACCTTCTAGGTACATCTGTCAATGCATCACTTTTCTGCTTCGTATTATGCTGTTACAGGTATGACCTTTTATACTATACATTATATCACATTATAGGCTGAGTTGGGACTGCAGATCTAGTCTACCTAGTGACTATATCCTTAGCACTGATCTCCAGTTAAACGTTATTGATAAATCCACATAGCATATTTACACACTGACTGGGCTAGTCAACTAAATTCAGGCTCAAGTCTGCTTTTGGTTTTAGTTTAGGGAGGAGTGGTAAAACTGGTATTTGGTGACTATAGGAAAAAAACTTGATCATCACCCGTGAAGATCTAAGCATAGTCTATATTTTTATTCTTTCAATAAAAAGTTTCTTATCAATAGACAACCATATTATGCAAAACAAAATTCCAGTTCTGAGGAAGTCAAATCTAAAAGAGCAAGATGCTCCCATTTTCATCACAGGATAAAAGGCATCTTTCCTCACACACTTATTTTCTTGTCAGTCTACAAATAGGCAGAAAACCAGACCCTGACTTAGGGGAGTGCCAGGTCTGCCCAACCTATCACTGAGCTAGCTTTCTGTTTTCAGATAAACAGATCTATGAACAGTTGCATTTCTGATCTCTTAAAAGTTTCTCTATATTCATACATACCTGTATGAACAAGAATTTTTGCTCAACAAAGTTATCCAAGAACCAGTTTTAAGCCTTCTAAGAATTCTGTGATACTGTAGCAGTCAGCAAAGTAAAAGGAAAAACCCAAGACTTTCAGAACTTTGTATTCCATTGATACAAAGAAACAAGCTGAAATGCTCTGAAGGATGGAAGAGTATAAACAAGAAGCAGCATAACAGGAACTCATAGCAGTCAGAGTCCCCTGAGGCCCCCCTGGGTGCCACGGGTGAGCAGAGCACTAGGGAAGGATGTCAGGCTGGACACTGGGCAGTAGCATGCAGCAACCAGATAGACTCCGAGACCCACAGGGCAACGCACAGAGACTGCTGCCATATATAAACTCTTAACAGGAGGACCACTGAGATGCTCGCTCCCATACAGAATCAGAAGGATACAAGTGATACACTCTTTTCTTTCTGTATCTCCAGATTATGAAGAAGAAAAGGGCACTCTGTCGATGTCAGTGCTGACTAGCCTGCCAATGCACCAAGTCAGCTACTAAGGGCACGCGGAACTCGCAGGTCAGTCTCTGCTGAAGACATAAATTTAAGTCTCTCCCCCTACACCAGGGCTGGTTTTAATGAAACTCAAAGAAATGTAATTGTCTTTGAGCTTTCTACTCTTCTATTAAATTCAATCGAAAATGATCAACACATTCATAAGTTATTAGAAAGTAAGTGACAGATGGACAAATGAACATAGATTGCAAAACTCTGTAAACCCTGTTTTCATAGGCCAATAGGAAAATTAGAAAAATCTGAAGGATATTTTAAAATAAAAAAATATGTAAAACATAGTAGTTCCCATCCACATTCAATTTTTATGAATATTGGTTTTGTTAGCGCCAAGAATTCAGAAATTTCAGTCAGATCCACCATGCCTCAAAAACCTCCTTACTTAATAATCAGGATTATTTTTAATTATGTCTCATGGTGATAAGAACATGTAAGTTTCTTGCTGTCAGCCTGTTCTGTGCAAGTGGGATTCAAAACTTTAGAATTGCTAGAAACAAAGCTCAGAGTAGATAATCTTCAAGTTTAAAATTAGCAAAATCATGACCAAGCACAAGAGCTAGTAACACTAAACCAAGTTTAAGTGATGGGACAATGCCAGTTTAAACCGTTTCTTCAGACATCAGCTTCAGACTTTTCCTGTTCCACAAAAACTGAAAAAAATTAAATCATTAGTCCCATGCACAGCAATCTTATCTAACATAGAAGTAACAGAGCACAGATCCATTAAATTAAATTGCATTTATCTGAATAAACCTGCAGTTGACTTACAAAAATGTTTGAAGTAGGTAATATACCCTACAATGCACTTTTTCTTGTTTTAAACTCAGATTGCACTATCTTCCTGCCCAGTGAACTCTCTCAATGCTTCAGCACACTCTAGATTATAAAACACTGGAAAAAGATATGCAAAATGAGTACACACTTTTTTGAATTCTTGTTTTCTGAAGATACACATATATTTCCATGAAACTCAGTTACCATCAAAAATAAACACACCTTGTGTATTAGATATTTATTATTCCATTCAAAAAAAAATGACCCAATATTAAAACTATAACCTTCCTTACCTTTGCAATAATTACTTCTTTTTTTAAAATCTTCATAGCATAGTATTTTCCACTAGCCTTCTCTCGGACCAGGATAACTTTGCCAAACGTGCCTTTGCCCAGTAGTTTTAAATAGTCAAAATCATTCATTGTCTGTAAGGATCAAAGAACAAGGATTAGCATGATCATACAGTTCTAGTATGCACACGAGTGTGTCCACCTATAGCCAAATACTGTTACCAGTTTACAAAAATAGGTACCCTTCTATGATTAAGTTCATAGTAGTTAAGTGTATCCTTAAGCCACTACGATATATTGTTCAATAGTATTATTATAGTTCTCTATGTCAACTACTGCACAGTATACTACACACACACACTTATTTTTACAAAGCACACACAGAACAAAGCCTTAGCCTATACCACCTTTTCATGAATGCTCCCCATCTAAGAAAGCTCAGCATCTCCTGTATTACCAAGGACACAAGAACATGGCACATCAGCAGGTTTTGCATAGCACCAACACTGATGGCTCTTTTGAAACATAGATGATCCTCACTACAATATTATATCAGTAAGACTCTACAACACTCCTGCAACACCTGCATTAGAGGTGGACTTTTAAAAATTTGAGTATGGATTACAATTACGTGGCTTTTACATTAATCAATCTGGCTCTGAGAAGAAAGAGGTTGCAAGTTTTCCTCTTTCATGTGACTCCATTATAGTGACTGTTCAAGAACCTAGTATCGCCCTAGTTTTACAGGTTAAAGGTAGTACATCCAAGAGCTGGTTCCACCAACAGACAATTTGAATCTAGTAGGTTTATCAGGTCAACTGGAGTGTCACACACAGGAAGAATATGACCAGATCCCAAAGCAGTTTACACACTTTCATGAGCATGAAACTTGAGTCAATAATGACTTGGTTCTGCAAGTTCATTTCACAGCCTGTTCAGAGGCATCAACACTATGGTCTATGCAAGGATGAGGATGTAGGAAAAAATAGCACAATACTGAGAATTCAGTGACTGCACAGGGTCACCCTGTATTGACAGCAGTGTTTCTTTGGCCAACTCAGGGCCAATCACTGTCTTCCACTGTGTGTTTCCACAGCACATCTTTCAGCATGTGGTGTTACTGGCTTGGCTGCAGCAACATAAAACTACACACAGATCATTAAGGCACCCAGAAACTTTGAGGAAAGCTGTTAAAAGCTCTGAAAGACAATGCACTCACCTACTCCTGTTATAGTACTGTCCTGCAATATCAATAACCTTCCCTCCTTTGTGAATAATACACCTCAAAACATTTATAAAGAGTAATTATACTCCAAGTCTCAGTTTAGCTAAGTTAAATATACTTAATCCTGTTATATGTAAGGAAAAGAAAAAATTGTGCTTTATCTTTCATCATCCTAGTGTCTCTTTCCATCACTAATTGCAGTCTCAGGCAGTTTTCTTGAATACTGGAGTTCCAGATAAACTTCTACTTGTGTCTTCCACTGCAGAATTAGTACTTTCCTTATCCCTACCAGAAACACCTCTTATGTGCCTACATATCTCGCACACACTCAAAGTGTAGAGCTATTGGGTATATCCCCAGTGTGCATTCACAAATAGCATCAGCAAAATATATTCTCTCTTGTGAGAAAGAATAAAGGGCAAAATTTCCTTCTGAAATTATTTATTCCTTTAAGGTCAAGTGCAAGATACCATTACCGTGGATCTGAAGTTGCTGTCGACAAACTGTGAAAATAATTTATGCAATTGCTCACTCAGAGTCGGTTTGAAATCTGCTCACACAAGGGGTAGAATTGGAGTTCCATCAACCACATTAATGCTGTAATTCCTGAGCTTTTACGTGTTCAACCTGCAACTTAAAAGCTGCAAAATGTCTCCAACAGACTACTTAACACCTGGATAGCTGGATATTTCAAAGCTTAATTAAAGAGAAAATGTTTTCCATATATCAATTTTCTAGCTATATCAGCAGAAATTAAATCTTTTTCCCATTTTTCCCATGTAATGGTTGAACGGGAGATACTAAGGAAACTAGCCTTGGCAAATTCCATTCTTTGCAAACACATAAACATACTTTAACATTCTGCAGTGACAGATCTTGTTTTGCTGCCAAGAACACCTCACATCAGGAAGAACAAAACTGCATTATCCCAGTAAGAAAAGTGAGTAACAGAGATTTCAAAGGCTTGGTATAGTTTTTATCTAAAACAAACTCACTTTACACAAGTGAGTGTAAAGATAAAGTTTATGACCACAGAAATCCCTAAATGGTCAACTTTTCCAAAAACTAGTATAATGCGTTACAACTAGTGATGCATGTTTTAGTATGTAAAGTTATGATTCAAACACTATGTGGCTACTAGTGCTTAATCAGCTAAGGTAAGACTTCAGATATCACAGTCAGTGATAGCTCTTTGATAACCACGAAGCAAAACCAGTGGAAATGGACAGAAACACGTGAAAAATCCAAAATGCATTTAAAACACAATTCAGGCAGAAGATGAGTAATTCAGGGCAGAATCCACTGTATCTTCAGTCATAAACTATCACATTCCCCAACAAAGAATGGCTAACAGCTTTACTGATAAAGAACACTGAGTTAGTGACCATAATAATTTATCACATCTAACAGTCAATAATTTATGGGATCATAAGCAGCTTCAGAGGGGTAACTTCTTCCCATAATTCTGATGTTCTTTGAGAGGCTGGACTCAGAAAAGGACCGTCAGAGTCTGAATAAAACCAGCTCAGAAAAGCAGCCCTTTGCCCGCACACAGAAAGGATCTTGGCTCAACTGATCATAGACATGGGTTTGATGCTAAGGGCAGCAAGCCAATCAAATCGAAAGACTCATTCGCCCAAAATTTGCTTACATAATGTTCATCAAAGCAGTCATGAATCTAGCTGCAAGATCAGTGAAAACAAGTTAAAAAATATATGTATATTTATAAGAGGAAGGTAATAGGGGTTGGGGTTTTTTTTTTGAGCTGTGGCTTAACAGCAGGTTATGGCGGTAGTGCTAGTTCTAAGAATAAAGTCTCCTGATGCTCTCAATCTTTAAAAGCTCAGCAGAAGGCTTAGAGATGATACGCAGTGCAGGGTAACTCAAAAAGTCTGCCAAAGAACACAAGACCTTGGGAGATAAAAACACAGATGCCATAGCTAAGGGTGTACTGAAAACTGGTGGAAAAATGGAAATACTTCCTAAACCTGAGAGATGTTGGTAAGCAAGTTTGGAGGCTCCCATAAGATTGGATTCTTTCTCCTTGATGATTTTCCAACCTTTTTTATTCCTACCAAGCTCTGAGGATTGAATCTTTTGCCTCATCACATTACTTTTTGGTTTCCTCTGAAAAATCTATTCCTTACTCATTCTGCACCCTGCAAAACAAATTTGTAAATAAAGGAAAAAGCAATGAAGCTACAGAAAACTGCACTAACCGAAGAACTGTATGATGTTCAGCCTTCTGTAAAGCCTATTTACTTCCCTATGGATGATCTGTTCAAAAGAATACACCCTAGTACAGGTTTTGAAAATTTCTACCAAGGAACTCAATTTTTAGAAATCCCTGGCTTGCTCAAAGATTATACCACTTGGAGGTTTTATCTGACTTCATCAGGAAGAAACTCTACTTACAAGGAATAATACAGCAAGAAATGAAAGCAGCTTGCTGAGAATTTCTAGTGCTCTGAATTTTAGTGATGCTATTACTCTAAAACTTAAGTGGCACACTGACACCATTTAAAAAAAAAAAAAAAAAAAAAGTGCTTTTGGTTCTTCCAGCTAATCTGCCCAGGGATATCACTGTCATGTCTGTTCAAATCAAGTTCCGCATCCTAAGCACTGTTTTCTTCATAAACCTTTTGCTACCTTTTTAGAGAGCAGGCCCACTCCTCTCTGTCTTGTTTCTTAATCTGATTATGCTCTTCTACTCATATGTATACCATCTGGTGCATGCACAAGCAAAATTCACTGGGCTTAGATGTAAAATCAGGTGACAAAACAAGCTTGTAGGACACATTGTGAAAAAATCCCTAAAACAGAAAGAAATCCAATACCAAAAAAAGCAATAAAAATGCATTAAGTCATTATAACTGAAATGGTTCTGATTATATTAACAACTACAAAAGCTTAAAGAGAAGCTTTTCAGAAACATTTCTACAGAACAGTAACGGTTCTAAAAAAATATATTTTTCCAATTTCAATTAACACAGAAGGAGTGTCACCTTCCCGTCATTACAGTCACTTAAGATTTTTGATTCCAGAAACTTATGAGAATCCTTCACTAAAATCTTCCAACAGTGAGAAATCTGCAGTAAGATTTTTGAGTTTTGGAAAAAAAAAAAAATCTTGTGGTCATCAGTATGCTCTTCACTGGCTACGAAAACTCCATTCTGCACTATTACTCAGTATTGAATATCACCATTTTTCATTTCACCTTTGTTTTGTAGAGTTTCCTTTTGGCTTGTTGCCAAAGCCGTTAAATATTCTACAGCACTTCACATGCACTGTCCCAGCATCTTATTTCAGCATTTATTAAAGCGTAAGCAGCAAGACAGAAACAAAACTATCTTCCTCTTCCTCCTGTTCTCACAGCCCCTTTTGTTGTATGGGAAAAGGCACTGCACTGTGAACAAGGAAAGCATACATTCCACATAAACTACTTACATTAGACAGCATTAATTCTGACACCTTAAAATGCCTGTTGTTATGCGGTGGTTTTGTACTCTGCTAAGAGGATACACAGGCTTGGAACAGTGCTCGGATCTTTAATAGAGCAAACCCAAATCCCTTCCACATAATCACACTGCCTCTCAGAAAGACTGACACATCTCGAACGCTGCTTCTGTCTTGCTGTCACTTATCATATTTTACCCTGGAGCACAATCATTAGGCATCTATGCTGCAAGGCTAAAAGTTCACTGTCAACCTTACAGTGTACGATGAGAGTATTGTTATGGTTGTATATAATTAGCGGGAAAAGGTTAGAAAATTGCATACAATGAAACAACATGGAAGAACTATGTTTGCACTGCAAACTCAAGTTCTCAAAAGTTAGGACATGACAGAAGTAAGATTTCCTATGACACCTTTGTTATACTCATAAGGGTGTAGTTTTCAGCCACTGATTTTTCTGATTCTTGGTTGATAGAGTACAACGAATAAAACATGCTCTACGAGTAAAGGCACACATTCGCTATTTCTTTTCATTGTTCATCACTCAAGGGCATTCAGTTACATTAGCTGTAAGACACTTGTTCTGTCAGCAGACTTCTACTTAGTTTTCTACAGGTTTCACTTCTAGCTAGAAAGAATGAAGCCAGTCCTATAGAAACAGGTTATTATTTCTCATACAAATTCAATGCATTTCTTGAGTCATGTCAATTCTGCACAGTAGTAGAGACACATCCGTTTGAATGATCCATTCTCCAAAAGTAGCCCATACTTACAGAAACACAGGACAAAATGGAAACACAAAACAATAAGCAAATTTTTGTGTGACACTGAAACTTTAAAACATGCTCTCAGTTGTGTGTTATAGCCAACAATGTACATATTCCTACTTGTGCGAAAAGCTGTGGACTGAAAGAAAAAAAAAAAAAGTTTTCTCTTACTTCATTGAAAACTAAAGCAGAGCTATTTTCCCAGATAGCAAAAGACAAGGTCATTAAAAGCCAAATCCTGCTAGTCTTTCTCATGCAAATGATCTAATTTGTACTAGATATTATTTGCATGAGAAAGGGGGCCAATCTACTTGTCTAAAGAAAATATTTTATTACCATACTTCTAAAAGAGTAAACAAACAAAAAGGAAAAGATGAAAATATTATTCAAAGAATAAACAGAATGCTAACATGTGCCTGAACAGTTGAACTGTGTTTTTCAGAAGTGCTGTATCAGATAGCATAACAAATAAATAAAATGAGTAGTTCAGCTTTATTGAAACAAAACAAATAAGTGCTTGTAACACACTGAAATTTGTGTAGAAACACTATTCCCTGTACATTGTTTTACCCATACCCAACTAGACCATTCTACAAAAGTTTTTACATATTAGTCTTGTCAGCTATTGTTTAATGTCATTACCTTTCTTTTATGATGAGTTGTTGAAGCATCCATCTCTTCTTCTCCTATATTGTCTATCTGTGAAGTTGGACTACAGTTCATCCTCTCTTCTTCTTGTCTCTGAAGTCTGTCTGCTACAGCCTGGATTGCTTCTGTCCATTCTTCCCTATCATGAATAAGCCAACATCCCTATTAGAAACTCACAAAATACACCCAAATAAATGGTTTATAATGTTCTTCACATGCTACATTGCTGGAATGTTCAATTCTCATGTTACACAGCAGAAGACTCATACAAATTAATCCCTTCAATTTCCTTCCAAATTCTGCATTATGTTAAACATGGTGAAGTTGACCAGTGCTAAAAAGGATCACTGCACAGTTAATTTCAAGAATTACCAGTGTCTGATTTTGTAAATATTTTAAGAGTGAAAGTTTGAAAACACTTGCTCCAGGTATAATACAGCTCAGAGCATAGAATGTCATCTCCTATCTGATACTATCTGATAATAGCTTGCTATCTTAAGAGACATTTTGGTATTCGCCCTCACTGCAAGACATGTTCACAGAAAGTAAACAAGATTTATTAAACCATGCTGTTCGATCAACTCCTTGTCTGTCTCCTCTTAAAACTCAACTTGCTGCCTAATTTCAAATTCCTTTGAGAAAGAAGCCCTCAAAAGGCAATTAAATTCCTACAAGTGTCATAAAGCCAATGGCTGCACAGAGGGGCATGCCCAGATGAGTGTTTCCGTGGAGGGACAAGCAGGGGCAGCTGAGCCCATGGCTATTCTGCATGCTGGCTAACCAGCACAGATACACCACCTGGCCCATCTGCACACCACAGCCCCACACCCAAGCACAGTACCTGCTGGTTTTTGCTCAGCCAGCAAGGGATAGGGGAGGAGTCTGGTGGTATTACTGAATGCAGTAAGAGGTACTATGCTGCATGCACAGAAGAAAGATAGGGTGCAGAAACAGAACCAAAGTAGAATTAAAAAAAAAAAAAAAATCTAAGGGAATATACTAATGAAAGAGAAACAAGAGAAAAAGCAAAGTCGTTGGTTATTTATGGATGCAGATAGTATGAATAAAGCCAAATCATAGTATTAGCCTCGATAGGACAGATGCCCACAGTGGGATCAGTACATCTAACCAGGGAAACAGTATAGAACATTTTAGCAAGGTACACCATCCCATATCTCCTACATGCTTTTGGTGCATTATAAAACATGAATTCTTAAGAGTTTGTGTATGGTTACTGAAACAAGAAAAACTAATAAGCAAACATAAACTACAACAAACATACTGCTTTCTGTGCCAATTAAAAAAAAAAAAAAAAAAAAAAAAAAAGAGCATATTAGGAGTAAAAGGCAAATTTAAGACAGCGAGGCTTCCATTTTTCAAAATTTAACACTTCAGCGACGTATCATGACATAGTTTTGGCTTATTTGTACACACTCATCCCACCTACTCACAGGCAGCACTAGCTATGAGCTCAGATAATATTTTATAGAAGCTGACAAATTCTTCAAGTAACCGTTCAGATGTGCTCAGAATGCCACAGTTCCAAGTGTTGATCGCTGTGCAGTCCCAGCAGTGACTGTGCTGAGGCTTCTGCTAAGGAACACGGAAATCAAAACAATAATAAAACCCTCACCGTTCCTCTGGAGTGTCTACGTGGAATGTCCTCTCTATGACAGTGGTCCACTGAAGACATCTGATAATGAATGTGTTTGGCTTTGGTCGCTCTGTTTTCATTAGTTGACATTCTAGAGAAATACATGACATTGCTACTTTTATACATTGCCAGTTAACAGGTGAAGAATAAAATTATTTAGATAAAATACATATAGCTTATGTATACCTCTCCAGCATGTATCCAGCACATACGAGGAAATACAGAACGGCATTATAACCATGAGTTTGAACAAAGGGTAGCAGGTAATAATCATAAGGTGAAGAAAGCAGTCAGAGGAATTGACGGAACTTGTATTGTTGCCCATATAAATAGTGCGATCTCCATTTGCAAACTAGGTCTGTGTTATGAGGCTGCGAAGAGTATTAGATCCCGGATTGCTCTAGTATGCCAAGGTAACAGCAGTAGCCACAGGCACATTTTTCCATCTGTACCTGGCAGGAGGAATATGACATTTTCCTTCAGTGGTAACCATGCCACAATTACCCACACTACTGTCACTTCAGGATAAGATTTATTGTAAAATACCCTATCTGAGAAAATTCAGATGTTGAAACTAGTCTGATTATTAAATACAGAACAATCCCACACATGCCCCCAGTGGGGCTGCCCCAAGAGCTCACCTAGTTCTCTTTGTGCCCCAGGGCAGAAAGAGGTCTACCTATGTTATTTCTCAGAATTATTTCTCTAAACGCTTTCTGCAATCCCTGAAAAGTAGCAATTTCAAAACCTCTGTAAGCAAACTATTCCATCCAACTATACAAAAATTAATTATTTTTATAGCTGGAAGATTTTTCCTAGCATTTAATGCAACTGTTCCTATCATTTAAGCATATTGTTTCTTGCTGTATTGACTAATTTCTTTTATCTTTTTGGCAGCTATCCCTTTTAGACATTTAAACACTGTTTTATCTCTCTTCAGTCTTCTCTGGACTAAATCAGTTCAACCAATCTGTCCTCACAGGCTGTGCTCTCAGATCCAAAATCTTCCCTGTCACACAATTCTAGACATACAGTAGACTGCCTATTACTCCTTTGTCACAAGACCACAACACTGGTAATTCAGGCAATGGTTCAATGAAACTGTGCATTAGATTTTACGATGTAGCATACTGCACTAAACATTACATCTGCAAAACACTGACCAACTAGAACTCTTTATTCATGCAAATATTTAAACATTTTTGTGAAGTTAAAGTTACTGTGTCAAAAGCGTAACTTGTTTCCCTGCAGCTACCATAAAAGAGACACAAATACCATATCTCATGCTCTGGAATGCTATAAGCTATCATTTGTACAAAGCTGATCCAAATCAAATGTGCGATCAAAAATGATTTATCACCTTAACAAATCAATCAATAATGAATATAGCAACAGACTTTCTGTTCACTTACAGTGCACTGTAACTTCCTTTTAGTAGAGCTACCACCTAGCAGTTGACCCACACCTTTTACTGTGATGTCGTTGACTATTCTTTAGCATAAAGCCTAGCACTTATTCTTGGTGAATTATATTTTAGTTATTCCAGTTAACGTCAATGCTTCACAAAAATCATATGACATGTACCACTTCATAAGGCATGCTATTCTTTCACAGAAATAAATTATATTGGCTTAACGTAATTTTTCTTCACAAATTCAGCATCCTGAAACCTCAACTATCACCCACAATTTTACAAGAACGTGTTTTAAATATTCTCCAAGGAACTGCACCAGACCCAGCAAATTTCTAAACATCCAACATACATAAATACCCTGTACCTTGCCTATGCTTTTTCTCTTATGCCTTTGTTGCCGGTGTTAATTGTACAAGATGCACACTCATAGCTGACCTTCTGAAATGCAGCTGCATACTGAAAATACATTAAAGCAATTCACTTTAATATTACTATCTTGTAACAAGCTTAAAGCCTTAGTTCAATGCACTGATTTGTAAGCCTGAAAACCTGAACAATCTGGGACACAAGTATCTAAGAAATGGCCTCTGTCTCCATGATATAAAGCCACAGCAAATACCAGCAAATTTACTTGTACTGAACCATCCTTAATACAGGCAGGAAAGAACTGACATTAGGGGGTCTTTGTGAAGATGCCTTGATCTAAGAACTTTCATGCATACTGCAATTTTTTTATTTGAAAAAGCAAAGAAGGGCGGAAGTGGATATGTCTGTCAATAGGATTTTTTTCTGCAGTTCTGCAGAACATCTCAGAAGCTTGACAGTCACATGTAAGAAATGAAAGAGGAATAAAGGAACTATTGCTTGATGCACAAACCTACATATTCACCATACTATAAATTATATGTAAGTCAGTTCAAATTATTAAGTAAGTCAGACTGCTCACTGGTCAAGGAGATGACACTACATTTAACAAACCTGCATACACTGTGGCGACTCAAATGCGAAAACAGTAAACCAACATCACTGCTTTTAAAAACTCAGTTAGGTCTTGGATGGAGAACCATCCTCAACATTTAGAGGAAAGAGAGACAGCAAGATAAATGGACACCGGAAGAGGGAATTTAACACAAAAGCTGGAAGAGAAACGGGGAGGACAGAAGCAGATGATGGGAACTTGGGGAGCATGATGAAGTGGAGCTGCTTAGGATACTTAACCAGGTCGGTAGCTAGGTGCAAATATTACTCATGAGATCAAAGAAATCCTCATCTTCAGGGATATGGTTGAAGTCCAAGTTATGATCATGATGACAGTGAGGCTAGGGTTAACAAGCTATTTGTCTTCTTAACTTCCTCAGCTGTAGCTCTAAGGAATGTGTTGGGCTACCTTCACAACAGAAGAGACTAGAAGCATTGTCTGCTCTAAGATTATCTCATCTTACTCCTGACAAAACCATCCTCTCATCTTTAATCCTATCACACTTCAATCATGTAGGCTGAAATTTTCTTTGCTGGGTGTCTGCCTAAAGCTGTATGCTGCTGGAAAATACTACTTTTTGGAGATGAGACTTAAAACTTGGCAAACCAAGACCTTTGATATCCTTTTAGTATTCCTGTGAAAATGTAAGGCATCTGGCCACACTACATGTGGGAGAGATAAGAGTGCAGTGGGAAGAGGGTAAAAAATTACAATAACAATTACTAAAGCATAAAATCATTGAAAATTTATGCACTGAGTATAATCCAGAGGCTACAGCTATCTCCTGCCTCTACACCTGGTAAATGGAAAGCTCTTTCTCCTATATTCATAATGCCTTATCCTCCTCCTCAGACAATATGAAAAAGAAACTACCTTGTTGAGGCAAAATTCAATACGGAAACATGGCATACAGCAAGTTATTTACAGAAGAGATGTCGGGAACAAAAGACGAGGGAATAAAGAGAGAAGAGCAGAAATGGGACAGGAAAAAGACTGGAACCTGTGTGAGGATGAAAAACTTGGGGGAAAGCTAGAGTATAGCAAAACTAGAGTAGCTAGTTTAGGAGAAGGAAGGTAAAAGAAGCTGCCGGGGACAGAAAATTGAGGTGACTCTGTTACGACAATCTGAAAGCAAAAATATATGGAGTCAAACCTACAGAGAAGTCTGTACCGATTAAAAAGCACCACCTCTCCAGTGCCTATAAAGGAACTGAAGATTTTTAATTTCACCATTCATTTTCTGATTCCAAATACACACAAAAATGCATACATCAAAATATAATTAATTTAAGTTTGCCAACTCAAGCATGCAAAAATTGGAACTAACAGAATTAAGCCTGCCTATGTCCAAATGCTATCTATAATATGGTTTTAACCTACACATATACAATATATGTGTATATATACATATATATGTGTATATATAATAAATACTATATATAATAGATTAAAATATTAGTATGTACATTATGTAAATCTGTATCTAATATACAGGTGTATTACTGGTACTATTATATTTATTTTTTTCAGACAGTCCTGAAAGTTATGATATGCATTATTAACAAGAACAAAACATACAGATGCATATACCAAGCTCTGTAACTACCAAAGAGTATCTACTCTCTGAGTTTTCATTAGATATTATTAACTAAATCAATTAAAGGTAATAAAAGATACCTTAGCGATTGAAAATGGCACTAAAAAAAAAAAAAAAGCCATTTCATTTTCACTGAAGTATGTTATTGAAAAATAATATGTAGCTAAATTTAATGTGCTTTTTTAATATTCTGTTAAAAGTGGCTAAAGATTTAATTTCCTTGTGGAAGGTTAAAATTGAATATGTTTGTATCCTTCGCTTCTGAAGTAAAAAGAGCTTCAGAAAGAAGTGGAGGACCAATTTCTAAAAGTGGTATGCTACCCATCCTTCTCAAGTAGATAAAAGTAACTGAAGTCTGCTGATATTTAGTACACCCACATGCTTCATGTGCTGCTGTATACAAATGTATGGGATAAACTGCAACACGAATAAAAACTTGTCTGTGAACGTCTTTCACCTACAGCTAGAAAAAAAAAAAATCTATTAAGATGAATAAGTGCTGTAATACACAGTTACTGCTAATTACCAAAATATTTTTCTACTAATTACTGGAAAAACCGAGGTAGTTCTAGACAGAGAGAATAGTTTGGAAACTACAAAAGCACAGAAGAATGAGTGAAACAGGCTACTGAGAGCTGGCTCCAAACGCTCGAGTGATAGTTGGGTCATTACCAAGAGTAGAGAACACTCTACCATAATGTCTTCAAGTTTGCTACTATACATAAACATATGTAATTAAAGGGCTGAATCTCAACTCAAAACAGTTGGAAGTCTAAATTATCATTCAAAAAGATGAGTAAGCCAGTAAACAGACAGACTCAACTTTGTGTTCTTGTATGCTAGCCATCTACAACTTGGAACTTCACATTCTAATCCTAAAGCTTTCTGTCTTGCTGGGATTAAACATCAGTCATGAGAATTTTCCCCTTTAATATTAGAGGGGATGAAAAAACTTGGGGGAGGACACTTGCTTAAAGCAGCAAAAAACCAAATCAATAACAGAAACTGACAATTCTCTTCCAACAAGTCTGTAGCATTCATTTGTCCATTTTGGTTCTATACAGAAAATGGAAAAAAATCAAATAAAACCCGTATAAAGAAATGCAATGGATGCTTCTCAAGTACTGAACTTCTCTTTTTAAAACAAAACAAAACAAAAAAAATGCCAGGTATATATCAGAGGTTAACTTTCAGTTCCATATCCACAAACAGACAATTTAAAATGTTAGACTATCTTTTTCAAATAACTGCTACTATCTAAATTAAGTAGTTATGCTAGTTAAACTCTCCTGAGCAACTCTAACTACAAACTGTATTTCAAAACGTTCTGTTTACTTTACACCATTCTGAACCACAGATGACAAAGTTTGCTTGAAGCTGTAATTACTCTGCAAAGCTGGGAAGCCAATTAGAGGGCCTGAAACCTGCCAGTTCCAAAAAAAAAAAAAAAAAAAAAAAAAAAAAAGCACAGATCATCTGTTCAGATTTTATTAAAAAGTTTAAAGTTTGAATTCTATAACTTTAACCATATAATCACCAGTGTTCTTTTCCTAAATACATTCATTCAGCATAAAAAATAGAAAGAATACTAATACCATTTTATTATTTCATATATGGAAGCTTTCAACTTCAGCAGAATTTGTTGATATGGCTAGACAAGAATACTAAACATACAAGCAGCCATAAAATATTGCACTAAAAAATGAACAGAAGGTTGCATATTTGAGAAATTATTCCTAATACAAGCTGAGTTTTAGCACAAAAGAGAACTTCCTGTGACTATCATACGATACAAGAGAAATAGTATCAAACCACTGCTTGTTTAGAATATATGCACTTTATATAGTGCTATCTATATGTCTCTATGTATCTGTTTGCATTACAATTTAACCTTGATTTCTTATTTTTCTCTTGGTCTTTCCTTCACAAGATAAATATTTTTGTCCCAACCTTTGCCTATTCAGTTGCTACTCCCATTTTTTTTTTCTCATGTCAAAATTTAACAAACACACTGTTTTCAAATACCTTTTTCCATTGCTGCTACTCTACACTCCAAATCCACACTCTCCTCTGATGACCTGTCTTGTTAGACAAGTGGTAGGCAAGTAGCAGAACTAATATACCATTTTCATAACATTGAGACAGATACACCCAGTGTTGTGACATGCTTTTGTTCATATACAAATGAAAAGCTATGGCTTTTACATGTATGTACAAATATACATTTATACTCACATAAACCCCCCTCAGCTTGATTCTCTCTTAATTCTCCTGCTTGTTACCTATTCTCTAAGGGAAATCTACTTTCCTGAGCCTTTCCAAAAGGCTCTGTCTTTTCTCACTACATTTTATCTATGGGGAGTATGACCCTAAAAGTAAGTTCGGTCACACAGACATTTATGTGAACAATTTCATAGCCTTTCTTTGGTCCCAACAAATGTAGTTTTCCCCTAAAAATGTCATCCCCAAAACTGTCGAACAGATCATTTTTCTCCATTGTTCCTTCGATCATATCACTCTTCTCTTTGAATTCCTCATTTCTTACCCAGCTCTGTCACATCAAATATAAGTAGCTGTTCAACACGGTCTGTCCCCACAGCCTACCCTCATCCTTGATATCACCCTTCATTTAGTATCAAAATGCCACTCATCCTTCTACTGTTCCAATTTCAGCACAAAAGGATTTGTAATTTCTCTCTGTTTGCCATACTGGTTTCTCTTCTAAATCCTCCTTAAAACTCTCCTTCACCATGTCTAAAAGAACAGTAGGGAGGGAAGGAGGAAGAGAGAAAAGAAAGGAGAAGAGAGTAAAAATCTAACCTTGACAATGGATTAGTTGTTGATGTGCTGAGACCACTGCCTGTACTACAGGCTAATACTGTCTCATTGTTTTCTCATACTCCCCCCATCTGTTTACATCCATCTGCTGTCCCTTGTTTTATATTTGCAATTTTAGTATTTTGGAGCAGGGACTGACTTTTTGTTCTGTATGGGTAGAAATCCCACTTCTGTGGGGCTTGGCTCATGACAAGTACTTATATGTGATTTGATGATACAACAACATGCATGCCTGCATAAGAAACACAAAAAAACTTAATTATATTCCTTCAAGCTGAAAAAGATCATCCTTGATGCACTTCATCATACTGGAAAGTCTTTTATTTCCAATACTCCAAAAAGTATTGAAGTAGCATCCATGTCTTTCTGTCATTACAACTAGTTTGCCATTTGCCCCTTCATACAGAGGGAGAATGAAAATAGGAGATTTCTGCATGTTATTGTTGGGTTTTGCCTGGGGTTTACTTTGCTTTCATGAAAGACAGTAAAATTATACATCTCTGTCTTTCATGCAAACACCTCTATTAGTGCAACTAGAGGTATCACATCAGCATAAAAACTCTCAGACCTGCCTATAAACTTCGAACCGCAATGCCCATACCAGGCCCTATTTAGAGATAATCGAAAACTACAATATGCTACACTGGCATCTGAGAAAACAATGTCCATTAAAATGGAAGGATGAGACCAAGGAACTCATTTTCATTCATGACCCAAATCAACAACTGAATCCAAACATCTAAGTCAAATGACAGAATACCAACTACACCAGTTAGAAACCATTCATAAACTAATAAGAAAGCCTCCCAAAGAAAATTACTGCTCCAGTATTCCAGAAAGCTAAACATTACCCCATCCAAAAGACAGTAATACTGGTTTTACACATTAAGATCTGAGTTCAAATTTCCATAGGTACACTTGCATATGCAGTACATTGCAGTACATTACACATACACTGTCTTTTTCTCCCCACAAGTATTTTCAGTGTTGAATGAACATTATTTATTCAATTGCACCTTTATTATTTTGGAATGAAATCTATACTGTATCTACAGTTACATGCTTATCTCTGGGTTCATGTCATTCAGTGTTGACAATTAAAAAAAAAAAAAACTTGGACTTTAAACTTAAATCTCATTGAAAAGTTAATTGTAGAGTCACACATAAGGTTATGTCTAATGCCAAAGTATTTTGATGCATAATTCAATCTCATTTAAAACATACATATATATTCTCCTATCCATTTCTTTTAGAGAGTGTCTTCAGATTTCTTTATAGCCCTAACATTCCTCTGAAACCTTTCAATTTTCATGTTTTAAAGATTTTTAAATCTTCAAAATAGTACAATCTTGTTTCTGGCCCACTGAAAGATTAAGACTAGGAGAAAGTAGCACAGCTTCTCCGTTTAGAATAGCCAAGGTTCATTGATAATCATTTCTGCAGAGAAAAATAAAGTAACATAAAATAAAGGAAAGGTTATAAAAGGTTACCTTCACACAATAACTAAAATTCACTTTTTCTTTTCAAAGACAAGAAAAAGGGTAGCTGTACCACAGAGTGCTTAGAAAGCACTATCTTTCAAGATAGGAAAGAAATTCCAGGTGACATCATTTTTGGCCAAAGCTCAAAGGCTACTGTGAAGGGATACAGCTCTTCCCAATTATTCCCCACGTAAAGATCAAAGTGAAGGCAAAGGGCCAATTCTTAGAGATACCTCATCCCAAATGTGCTATGTGATTACCTACATACTCATTGCATATGTGAGAAGTATTTTTTTATCAGTAAAGCCACAAACATTCCTCAAGTAGAAGTGAAGTAGAATTCTTCCCCACTCTGCTTTCCCTAATAATGATGACCAAAGACCAAAGTGTTTTACACAAAGCAGTGTTGATTCTACTTAGACAACACTGGACCAGTTAAAAACAGTGTTATGAGGTCATGTTGGTTGTAGCGGGGCGGGGGGGGAGGGGTGTGTGTGCTGTCACCAAGGGCATACATTCTGTTAGCCAGAGTACTACTTTTGTTCCAAAGCATCATAACGGAGTTCTAAAAGCCACTAAATTTTTTTTCAGGCCTCTGCCTGTACAGAAAAGTTATACCAATCAAATCCAAATTATTTTTAAACTGGTTCTGACTGCATAAATGCCTAAGCAAAAGCAATTCACATTAACATATTTTATTTTGCAGTTGAAGTGGGCTAGGAATGCACACCCACTCAGTTACCGTGACTCAGTCAATCAAGAGCATCTCTTTAAGCTACAATAGCTGGATTACTTGCAACTGCTTGTCGCTACCTGAAAAGAGCTGAACTGATTTTGAACCCACCAATTCAAGTAAGATCACACTTCCGAATTTACCTCTGAAAACCAGTATTGACCAGTTTTAATTTTTCCACAATAAATTTCCCCCCAATGTAATTACATTGCCTTCATTTATCTTTAAGCGTATGGTTAGATACCACAGCACAACTTTTTGTGAGTCCGTGTCAGGGCATGAGCATTAAGGAACTAAAAGCATACTTCAAATACACAGTGCTCTCAACTCCCATAGTAAAAAAGGCAGCTATGTTTGGTGTAAAATAAGCTGGCTCCACAGGAGAGAAACCAGAGCGATTCATACATGCTATCCAGTGTCACCAGATCTGGCTGATTTGTTCACCCCTGCAACCTCGTTGCAGCTCTGCAGATGCAGTGCAGGGTGCTCATCACCACCTTTCGCACGCGCCCGAAGCGGGAGAGCAACAGCCACGGGGAGGCAAAGTGAAGCCCCTGTCCTGGACACCAAGGGGACCGTTGTGTATCCTTCCCTGTGGCTCACCTCCATCCAGCCTCACTCTGTCATAACCTTCAGTCAACTCTGTTTTGCCTTCAGGAACACATTTATGTTCCAAGGAAGAGAGACCACTCACCTCCATCTCAGGCCCACGCGGTTCCCTTGCATTTCAGGTGGCCATCAATGGGCTGAAGCATGCGTGCGCTGCCTCAGGCTTCCCCTCGCTACCTAAAGTGTCTGCCTGCTTACACACCCACTTCTCAATGCCTTCCCCCATTTCCCCCCAGATCACCCCCGGGAAAAGGGATGGCCTCTGAATACTCCATCCTACAACAAAACACTACCGAATGAGAAAGGCTTTACTAACAAAGATATATTTAGCGCTGGAAGCACTCTTAGTGCAGTATGTAAAATAACTTCATTCTCTCTGGCCTTCCTGTCATTTCCAATGGAGCATACAGACAACATAAGACCAGGGAGAGAATAATGCTCAGCTGCAGGACTTTAAAGTTATCTTGGAAAAAATCAGGGACGCATTCTAGGGAAAATGATACTACGCTTGGGAAAGAGCCTTTTCAAAAGGAAGCCTGATGTCACAGGAGTGGAAGACAGCAGACACTGGTGGGAAAATATCCATGTAATGGAAGCACCTAGTTTGACAGAGCTGGATATAAAAGTTTTAAACTACAGAACAAGTATCATATAAAGCAGAGCTGTGCAAACTTTCCAGTGTTCAACTCCAACAGTACTCCGAAAATAATACCACAACCTTGGCCTTTTCTGCTTAAATAACAAGCTGTAAGCAAGAGCCAAAGATGTCTATCATTTGGAGAGCAAAAAGTAGACTGAGACCACACTCTCACTTTACAGATAGCTACAAAGATTACATGAAGATAGGACTGTAAAGACATATCTTTAAGTCCCTGCCAACCTAATCAAGATGGTATTAACAGTGATCTCACACTCCATCTGCCTGGCTAGTAATTTATGAAAAACGTACTTCACTATTACAGGAAAAATATGTTGCACTGCTTGTGGCCACAAACCTACTGCAGCAGCTCAGGAACTCTTGGATCAGAGGCCATGAGACCAGTTCTTGACATTTACCAGGTACTGCCCGTGAGATATGATTCATTCATATAGCAGTTTTGTTTGCTTGTTTGCTCCTGATGATCTCATCTTCATGCAGATAAAACAGGTGACAAAAAAACTTAACAGTCCCTTACAATTTAGAGTGTAATAATACCATACCATTCTGCTTTTCATCCTGTGAATTCTACATAGGTACTTCAGATAATTTCATGGGATTCTTTTTATGACTGAAAAAAATTTCCCTATTCTTGCACTAATCAGCAATTATTTCTGATTAAATTACTCCTTTTCCTGCCAGAAAACAGAAAAACTCATCTTGCTCACTGAAACTGTATTTATTCAATTAATATTGCATGCCTGTTCCTTTAGCTTATATATTGCCTAAGAATCAGACTATGGGCTTGCTAGTTGCAGAAAGGATTTGGGGGTTTGGTTTCGGGTTTTTTTGGGGGGTGGGGAAGTTGGGGGTGATGGTGTCATTTTGGAAAACAGTATAAAATCTTCCAGTTTCCACCAAGGCAAAGTTCAGGGGCAGCATTCTAATATCAGAATTACATGAGATGGCCTCTGGGTATCAAAACAAACACAAAAAAAACGCTGCCAGTTTCAACACACTGAAATTAATTGTTAATTATGTATTTCTTTGCTTACCAGAACTGCCATTTGGATCATCCTAGTTGCTGCAGCAACTACGACGACAGGATATGCAATGAAGAACATGGTAAAGCAGAACAAAAAACCCTATTGTAGTTCTACAAATGTTCCTTCGGCTGCACATTGGGAAAAAGGTATCTAGGAAACTACAGAATCACAGAATCGTCTAGGTTGGAAAAGACCTTGAAGATCATCCAGTCCAACCATTAACCTAACACTGACAGTTCCCAACTACACCAGATTCCTCAGCGCTACAACTCTACTCTTAAACCCCTCCAGGGATGGGGACTCCACCACCTCCCTGGGCAGCCCATTACAATGCCTAACAACCCCTTCTGGAAAGAAATGCTACCTAATATCCAGTCTAAACCTTCCCTGGTGCAACTTGAGGCCATTACCTCTTGTCCCATTGCTTATTACTTGGTTAAAGAGACTCATCCCCAGCTCTCTGCACCCTCCTTTCAGGTAGCTGTAGAGGGCGATGAGGCCTCCCCTCAGCCTCCTCTTCTCCAGACTAAACACCCCCAGTTCCCTCAGCCGCTCCTCGTACGACCTGTGCTCCAGACCCTGCACCAGCTTCGTTGACCTTCTTTGGACATGCTCGAGTCACTCAATGTTCTTTTTGTAGTGAGGGGCCCAAAAGTACTAACTGCTACAAATGAGTAGGCTAGAATATTCAGAGCAATAACTAAGGAATAATGGCCTATGATCTAGTCAACTCCTACTCATATGAACAACTTAAAGACATCACTTCTTTTTACACTGAATAGCAACAAGGTGAAATGAGCTTCTAATATTATTAGAAGGCTTGCATGCTCAATATCATTTGCAAGACTTCTGTCACAATCAAAAGATGCAAAATTTTTCCTCCTCTAATTGTGGGACAAGACATGGGCTTGGAGCACAAGATTATTTTCTTACCAAATAAACCATCCAATTACTGTGTATACAAAGTCTGAGTCAATCTCAAGAACAATTTGATCAAGAAAATTGGTAAATTCAGTCCCAGTAGAATTTGTTCCATCTTCAGCAAGGTAGATGAAGGGAACCCTTTTCCCAAGAACACATGCTTTTGTGGCTCCAAAACTCCTCTATAAAACTAAATACCGTCATTTATTGTATTGCAGTACGCTAATAAAATTCTGAAATAACTTGGGTAAATTTTCTAGTGTTCCTTTGAAAGTGCCTAGCATGATATCCACAACTCAGGGAGATTTTTTGCCCTACAGTTTTGCTCTTCAAATACTTTCACTGTTCAGAAACATTTTTCTATTAATCTCACTTTGCCAGATCAAAAAAACTACAGATTTTTCATTTAGAAACATTCTTGGAAAACAAGAAATCAAAATGTCTTCACTTTATCCAACAGATACACACTTTGTAGCTTTGCTAATATATGCAAATTGTCTGATTGCTTGAAATTACTGATTAACCAGGCTGGAGAGCTGATTACCTGATTATCCAAGAGAAAAATAATTTAGCATGATTTTTGTCATTTAACGGTCTAGATAATTTTCTAATTAATTTGAGTTTTCAAGTGAATTCAGAGATACTACTGAAAAAGAGAAAAGAGGTCAATGATCTGAATAAAGTTATGCTTTCCAGGAATTTTCTTCCTACAACAATCATTTGTCAAACATTATTGTTAATAGAGACGCTTCAGACACACACACACAAAAGAGAATACAGACTTCCAAAAATATTCAAAAAACAACCCATGGTAAAATACTGCTCTTGTAAAGGTATCTTGAAGGGCTGGACATAAAATTAGTGGTGCATTAGTCTGACACATGGCATCAAACTTGCAGTGTTACCAATAAATTCTGAACTACACATGAAGCAATATGTAGCAGATATTTTGTCAATATGCCGAGCGAATAATAAATACTGGAAATACGTACTTGCCACTGAAAAGTTGTTGAGTGGATATGGCAGATCCACATCCTGGGGCTTCTCCTTATAGCCTATGAAAGAGCCATCTGTCTTTAGCAGGAAATATCTTGGCCGCCAGTTTTTTATATATTCTCCTAAAGGAGAAAAAAAATGTTCATTAGTACTGTATAAAAAAACCTTTGAAATTAAAAAATGTAACATATTATCAGTGTCTAAAATTAATTATACCAAAAGCTTTTCAGACATTTTCAATTTACAGAGGAAACTTTAACTCCCCCCAAAAGAACAAAATCCGGAATTGCAATGGTAAGCCTGGGCTATACGATGATGCCTCTGGAATAAGAAGCTACAAGCACCGTATAGTAATATTCTGTAATTCTAAATTTTATCACACTATACTCTGAAAAATCTTACATCTTTACACCTATAAACAGTTTGAAATTTGTGGCAGGCAAAAATAAGCACTACAGCTTGACTTTTAATATCAAAATGAAATATAAACTACTACAAGGTGGAACATGTATCCTGCTGAGCCAAAGTAAAAAACATTAATTTCCTCAAAACATACACTAAGTAAATACAAGAAGATTGGGTGTAATGGAAGAACCTACACAAAATATACTTAACAAATATATCTGAAAGCAAAAGGAATAAGAGTTAATTCCACCAATAAACTTATCACCTCCACTTTCCCCCTACCCCAGTCTGAGCAGAAAAGTTTTCAAGCCATGAGGTATTCAGGACCAGAAACATACAGAACAGGCGAGCAAAGACACAATAGCCTAATTAATGCCACTTATTTGCTATTTCAGGTTGAAAAATCTCTTTAATAGCATTATCGTTTACAATGCCACACTAAAATCTCAGCAACAAATTTATTTTTAAAGTGCAATTACTCAGTTAAGTACAGGTGAGTTTAGATTTGCCCAAGTTTCCCCATCATTGATTTCTAGCAGTTCTGCAGAATAAATAACATATGTACAAGTACTTACTAAGACTTTAAATAAGTCACTGTTTCATCATTATCCAAGCGAACATTTTAAGAAAAAAGGTGTATTAACAATGCAGAATTTCCACCATGCCTACAACTTCTCACTGTTTGCAAAATGCTCAGAACTGACCAGCCCTGGGGCTGCACTGGTCCTGGGCTAAGCCCAGCCCTTCAGTGCTACTCACCACCTCAGCACCCTGTTAGCTGTAGCTAGGTAGCTTTTAGAAAGAAGTGTACATCCATCTGACACAGAGATTACTCCATTAAAGGCTAATCTAAAAATTCATTGATCACATCAGAACAATCAAACAATTGTCACTTATGTTCAACATGGGAATTGATAACCTGGCCTTGCTGAACTTGATCACAACTTGTACGCGTTTTGACGATGCTCATGGCTTAAAAATCTAACTGCAGCCATTAACATTTCTGATCTTCAACATGCATTTAAGCAGAGAAGTGGGGTAGGGAGTAGTAGATAGAGAAGAGGAAAGAGTAAGAAAAATTAACACCAGGCTATCTGTGCTGACATGTTTCCTGGCCCTCAGTAGCAAAACTCTTCCTATTTAGTCCCACTTCTAGATAGCAAGGCACCTTCTTGATTTTGTTATCTAAACATTTTTATATAAGTAGAAAGAAAATTGAAAAAGTCAAAGTGTTACTTAATTTGATCACAAAATTAATACAGCAGATACAGCACTAGTTGCATTTGTATTGACTGAGAGCTTTCAATCTCAGATCTCTGGTGCTAGTTTAGCTGGAAACATCCCTACTGGCACTGCCAGTCTGAACTGATTTCACAATGGGAAATCTCAGATAACATAAAAGCAAAAACAAAAACAAAAGAAAAAACCAAACCAGGTATGAGATATCTGTAAATTGGAGAAGAAATACAAGTGCAGTATGGGAAAACAAACGTGAAACTTTTAATACCAACACCCGTGAAAAACTATATCATCATTACACGAAAAGGTAAAGACATTTCTTGAATTCAGTTTGCTGAATACTTGAAAATGAAATAATCACAGACCTAAACAAAGGTATGACTCATATTTTAAGAACTTTAAAAATATGCTGTGTGACAAATTTGCTGAAATCTGCATGGACCCAAAAGTTGAAGCCAAAACAAAACCTTACATAACATATCATCCAATATAAGTTTTAAAAATATTTAAATCCTAGTTGTTTTCTTAAACAGACCATAAAGAGAATCTTCTGTACAATTCTAATAAATTATATCTTATTTAGTTGTAACAGTGACTGTTATGAGAGAAAGTGCCAGTTGCTAGGTTTAACTCAACATAGCGCTGAGGGATATGGTGTAGTTGGGAACTGTCAGTGTTAGGTTAATGGTTGGACTGGATGATCTTCAAGGTCTTTTCCAACCTAGATGATTCTGTGAAAATCTAGCAACATCTTAGTCTTATCTAAGTCTTATCTTAACTGGAAGGCAGGCACCTAAAAACTACTGAAGAGAAGTTCAAGGACAGCATGAAGAGAATACCAACATGCCTAAAACAGGTCAAGCCATCCAGATTTCAAAGAAAGTCCTCCTTTCTGCAAGGAATAAACAACAGGGAGATAAGCAAACTGCTCTAAGAATCACAGGTGATAAGATAAGTACACTCATTAGTCACTTCGGGAAAGAACAGAAGCCTTTGTTGACTTACATACACACTCTCCAGAACTAAACCTGTAGAAAAGGAGACCATTCTAGCAGGTGCCCTTAGAGACCTAGCACACCCTTCCCTGATCACTTACTCCCTCTGCTTCTCTTAGGACAACACTCCAGATCGCATTTGGCTTCTACTAGGTACACTCATAGTCTCTTAAATCAACAGATTTTTGACCACCTACTGAGTTATACAACTGATGTCCTGCCTGGAGAAAAACCACTAGAAGAGTGTGACTAGCGCTTCCATGCTCCTCTGAAGAGAGGTAGCAACTTTGGACAAAATCTAATCACAAGAAGATATAAATATTGAATAACATATAAGTACCAGTTTACCCATGAGTACAGCTGTACCTCTGTCTTTGACCTGCAAACTGTAGCAAGACACAGGACATGTAATTTAAAAGCAACTGCAAAACACTATGGCTTCATAAGGATCCATACAGTTCTTCTATAGACACATTTCTTTGAAGAATGTTTCTCCTAAACGGTTCTCCAACATGAATCACAGTTAGACTACTTTTTAAAGACATCTGTACAAACACAGACACAAAAAAAACCCCCTAGTTTTGTCATGCAATGACCGATATTCCAATCCCTCTTCAAGGCCTATACATGAATATTTATCATCTGCCCTTTATTTATTTTGTAATTTAATTAACAAATGGGTGAACACTTTTGAAGACTAAAGTAAACAGTAGTATCAGTGAACAGTTCACTTAGCTGCTCAAGTGGTTTAATGGCCCTCAAGATGCACTCTAGGTCCTCTCTTATAACTGGATTCCTTCTATGTAATCTGTTTAAGGTTAGAAAAACATTTTAGTCCATACTTAACAGACATGTGCTTACTGAACTGCTATGAAAGATAAATCCTCCATACAAAAAATACTAAAACACAGTAGAGTATTTGAAAAGACACTTCCACAACAGAACTACTTTAAAAATTACCAAACAAGAGTCTATTTTACAGTGTGAGCAATATTAAAATTACTTTAAAGACATTTGGAGTGTATGTTTATCAAATACATCAACACAAGCAAACAACAGGAAATTTACATCTGAAATTCATTAATTCAAGAGAAAGGAGAAGTCCAGGCAGGCCTTATAAGCAAACCACAAGATATCCTGACAATTTAATGAAATGGAGCTGTGGATCTGCCATAGAGAATTAATCAGTTTGTACCCTGCTTCCTGCTGAGTTAATGTAAGCTAAATTATCATTTTGCTTAAATTTATACCCTTCTAAGTTGAAAAACATGTTCTTTTAGGATCTGTTTATTAGATAGTAAGAAGAGGTCTCTAATTTCAACCACTGCAGCAAAGAAAGCCAAGTAATTCCTACATCATTTTAATCCTATTCAAAGTTTTTAAAGCTACTTGAGAAAAGGGGCACCAGAATATGTATATTATGGATATATAGAGACAACAAACGCATACACGCACATAGAGAATACAAATTTAGAATCAGTTTTAGGCTGCTTTTTTAATAACTACTGAGAGAATACATCCAAAAGATGAAATAAGACAGCAATACATTCTTGAAGCACATGAAAGTGCAATCTGATCTTCATGCAAAAAGCACCCGCATAACATGTAACTCTTTAATTAATGTTTTATTTAATAATATACTGGCTAACAACAGTAACAAAGAATGCTTAATGAAGGTTTGTTTAGAACATCACCCTCACGGCTGGCTCTGTATTCTCTGTACTGCAGCCTTAATGATTTTCTTTTTTGTCTTTGACAGCTAGTAACAAGAATCCTGCCTTCAGGACATTTCACAAAATATATTTATTCTAGTGAAGCAATGTTTGTAGTTTTGATGCTGCTGAGAAGCTTCACAAAAGAAGGCCTTTCTAAGAAACTGTATGAGTAGTCAAGAAATCTGTGTTAGACAAATGTATCACTCCAAGTTCATACTTTTAACTTTACCTCAGAACTCAAACTTTCTCTTCAAACATAGACTTCACATCAGAATCAATGCTTTCTATTGTTAGCCTCGCCTCCTGTAATCCTTAAACATATGGAAATTTAGCAATTCTCGAAAAATTATTCCGTAATTTTAAATTAATCTTATTACTTTAAAATATTAAAAAAAAAACCAAAAAACAAACCACTTTTGCAAAACATCTACATTTTTCAATATGTAAATGGTTTTAGAGGTGTGAAGGAAATGTCTTTAATATACAGTGCTGATAAGCAACAGAAACCTGAGTTCAAAAACTTGCTTCCTTAAAAGAAGCAACAGCTGCCACACAGACATAAGTGAGATATAAAAAAGGGAAAAAGAGAGAAAAAACCCCAATCCCTCTCCAAGCAGAGAACACTGAAAATCTGCCTTTTCTCTCTGTCATCAATTTACTAAAATGGATTTAATAGAAATAATACATAAATATTGTTCTCCTTTCTTTTTTTCTTTCTTTTTTTAAGGGACTTTTTTGTTATATCAAACTCCAGTTTCCCTACACTAACATTTAATCAACAGAGAGGGCAAAGTTGAATTTATCTAAGAGCATTAAACAAAATTATATAAAAGTAAATAAACAATCATATGCAATCTTTCTTTAAAAGAAACAACTGTAATTAATGTCAGGTTAAGTAAAATATCAGAAGTAATGCCAGTGGTTTTGAGATTGAATTTACTTACCTTGGCCCTCTGAGGGCAGTGTTACCTAACACACGATTAGAAGCATCAGCAGACTATTTGATTAAGTCAGTAGACACTAGCAAATGTAAAGCACTTCTGATAATTACTTACTTCTGATTTCATGATAACAAATTTGCAGATCCAGTTCAAAGCCACTGTAAAGTATGTTAAAAAAACCCGAAAATGTATACCTGTCCTCATGATTCAATATAGGTTCTTCTATCTAACGTAAACGTGTAATTATGCACCACGCAAAAGATTTGACAAAATCTCATTGCATACCAAAAAATTAAATAACTGTGATTTCTTTCTAATGTGCCCTAGCATTTTAAAAGCTATTTTTATTATCTATCCCCTCCCAAGTATTTGCCAGCAGTTCAAAGAAAAGCAGAATTTCGAACTAACGCTTTTTGATTCTGTCTTTTATTCTGTGAGGCAGTGATTATTTATTTATACTGTTTTCCCACCATTCCCAGTAATGCTAAATGACATTTTGAGCACATCTGTACTTACATTAGACATATTAATTTTTCCAGTCACAACTGGGAAACAGGAAATATTCCATGCCATGTGTGGGCATCGGCTTATAGCACAGATAAGCTTCCGTTAAGTTTCCTGTAAACTGGGTGGTTAAGGTGAGAAGGTTCAAGTGCCCTTCACTGTCAATAACATGGCAACGTTCCAGTGTAAATATAAAGACTGGTCAATTTATGTTCAGCTATTCACAGCTGTGTGGCCAGAAACCAATGAAAACCACACAGATGTTAAGATTTTGCAGAAGGCAGCAAACAGCCTCGGAAACAAGTTCTAGAAGTTCCTCAGCTGAGCAAGGGTAGAAGAAAGCAGGGACAACTCTCTCCTTCATGCCAGCCGAGATGCACTGAAGAGGAGGCAAATGGGAGGATCCTTCTTCCTGCAGCAGTAGTAGGTAGCGATCAGACAAGGGCTCCTACAAGTAAAACTGAGGACTTCCAAGCAGGGAGGTGCAGTCACCAGGCAGGGTGAAACCCCACCCTCTCAGCATGCACCTCCGCAGCTAAAGTGACAGGGAGGACCAATCTCCTCAAGTGAAAGTTTTTCCCTGATCTTACTGTGGGGTTTTCTTCCCCCAGGTTCCAAATGCAACCTACAAACATGTTCCAGTTAGAGGCTCACTAGGGTTCAAACCACCAGCTGCCCTGACTTTTTTCATTAAGACTACTGGAGTGAGTCACTGTCCTGTCTTGTTTAAATGCAACAGTACTTCAGCTCCAGCTGTTTATTCAACCCTTTCCTGTTGCATTATAATCTTTTCTCTAAAATATCAAAAAATCTGGAGGAAAATATTCAATAGCAGAGACATACATACCGCTATTCAAACACGAACGCAGTTTTCAAACAGGGCATCTGCAGTATCCACACAAAATTACTGATGTGTTTTGGCATCTCATGGAAATAAATGTTCACAGTACATATTCAATTTTCATATGCATAAAATTTTGTCCTTTTAAAAAATTGTACCAGAAATACTGAGCTAGCTGACATCCTGACAAATTGAGAACTGACCTTTACCATGTCCATTTTGAGCCAACAGGAAGAAAAACTTGCCAGTTTCAACATCACTCTCACTTCCCTTTCATTCTTGAAGGATAAGAATTAGAACAATAAATAAATTAAATAGAAGTTGATATGAGCACATGCTGTCTGGAATAGCAGAGTCCTGTATTGCATCAGCATCCCTGAACAACAAAGGAGATCAATATTTTCTAAATATCCCTACTATTCAGGAGTGGAAAACCAAGGTCTATAGCCTAGAAACATATAGGGACACTGCTCACATTTTCTAAATTTCTCTCTTGCATAAGGCTTTATAGGACCAAAGCCCAAAATGCTACACTATTTAGCTGCTTCTCAAAGCAGTTTTGTAGTTTTTAATAGTGTGGAGATGTATTTGTGGTAAATGAAAAAAAAACCTAGAATATTGTCTCGCATAATTATTTTTATAGCCAAAACCCTTCATGTTCTCAGTACTTTCAAATATTTATATTTTTTTATATAGGACTATCAGAATCAAGTGGTACTTTATGTAACAGAAAAAATACTACTTTCCTTTCTTGTGTTTTTATCAAGTGCTAGTAGACAAAAGGATCTTTTTCAGATTTTGAAAATATTTTAAGAGTAGGACAAGTATACAAATATTAATCTATAAATTGCACTGAGTAAGACAGTCAGCTACAGCAGCAACAATTTATGTACTTGGTACAAATATATATATTAAATCAGGTGATTAAAATGTAAATGCTTTTTACATGTAGCTAAATTGAATTAAACATCTTAATATTCTCTACTTACAACATTCTGTAAAACAGCCAACTCTAGTTTACAAAAGAAATATCAAACTTTCCATTGTTTGCAAAAGAATATGATAAGTTTGACAATAGCATTATCATTCAGCTGAGTTTCTTTGACAGATTAATGTGTTGTCAAAAATTAATGTGACTTTCCCCTCTTAAAACTGGTATACTTGCTAGCATATTTTCACAAAGCATACTGTCTCACTTTTAAAACTGGCACATTGCAGTAATTTTAAAATAGCTCCTCTGAACTTTATCCTTGTCACTAGGTATGCTCCTAGCCTCAGACTTTGCCAGGTGCCAAACAGCTAGCACCAACATCATTCAGCTACGTTTCTTCCTCAAGCAAATTGCTAAAATCAGTCTTTTTGTTTTATCATTTAGCTTGCATCATTTGCAAAGAACCAGTCCAAGATACACAGAAGCATTCCTCAAACCGCTTGCATTGAAAGAACAGCTCCATGACTGCTGTATGCATCAGGAGAACTTTGGGGCTGCAAGAAATGCTTCACAATAATCAGCAATTCATCACTAACCAGAGTAACATGTGCTTCACAACAGCAATGACAGAACACAGAAAATGGCACAATTCTGTGTAGAAGAACCTACAACCCAACTAACAGGCAAAAAGCAATCCTCCATGTGCAGTGCTGTCCACCTCTGTCTAGGCTCAGATGCAGAAGTCGGTAGTTGGGTAGGAGGCAGCCGCACCTGAATTTTCAGTTAAAATCAAGTTGACATAATCCAAAACTGACTTCTTCCACTCTGCCACGATGATGATAAAAGGGGACATCAAATGCTCCCATCAGTAGTTATTGTTATCAATGACCTACAGATCTGATGCTTATTAGACCTAAGACGGAAGATACCATAAAAAGGGGTTCCTTCACTTTTGGTGAGGACTTGGTGGGAAGGGGTGGTTAGGTTCATTCAAGATAATATTTAAGTCATGTTGTGACTGACCAAAAAAACCTGATATATATGGATAACCAGAAGACACGTCTGCAATCCACACGGTACACCTCAACCACTATTTTATTTTCCATTTTTCAGTTCAATACAGGTATCAGAATGTTGAATTTCACATAATAGTAGAGAAGAAAATTCATCATTTTAAAGTTTCCATTTTTATCTTTAAAGTAAGAGATCACCTGGATAAGAGAAGGCTTTCATTCAGCCTTTCTGGGCTAACTTAATTTCCCTCCATACTTGTATCCTTTTTCACATTTCTTTCATGTTATCCTGGAAATTCAGCAGCAGCAGAAATCACCAAACAAGAAATAAGAAGGGATTTTAGTGGAAGAAAGAAAACTGTATTCCTATAGAGCAATCCAAATTTATTTTATGTGCAACTGTCAAACAGGAAAATATATATTATGCCTGACCAGCTTCTTGCCTTTGGAGAAAGAACTGAAAATAAGATCAAGTGAAAGAGAAAATTAGTTGCTAATCTCATTCTAACCCCTAGCATTTACTTGTCTACTATATAATACTAGACGATCACCGATTGGCACTTTCTGCATAAGAAAAGCTCAGGATGCAATAGTAGGGGTATGCAACATATCAGTCTTGAGGTAGACAGACAAAGCTATGTAAGGACTTGTATAGCACCTGTCCACCAAATGTCTGAAACTGAAATAAGTGCATTATTCTTTCTACTTCCACAAGAATCAAATTTATCAAGTTTTTTTTTTTGTTTTTTTTTTTTTTAACCTACCACATGGAGAAATCAAAAGTTTTCTTCCTTACAAGAAAAGGCTCTTTTTAGGAATAAACAACAGAGGGAGGGAAGATATTAAACTCCTGAACTAATTAACAGAAGTAAAGGAGGCGGTAGGGGACAATGATAATTAATATGTACCCTCCTCCTAACCAAATCTCCACATACATTCATTCTGTATATGCACACACAACAGCAGCATCATAAACCGTCTCAAGTTCTTGCCATTATTCAGTTCGACATCTGCACATGTTTATGCGTCTCTCCAAACAACCTCTTGAACACCCTGCTGGAGCTGTCATTTTTTTCTTCTCCCTATCTGGCAGATGGCAAGTCAACAATCGGCATCAACAGCAGCCGAATATCTCCCCCCTCCATCCGACCCCCCTAAACAGACACAATAATAACTTCTTTGTGCTTCCCCACAATGCAGCTGCTTAAACCATTTCGCTACAAGGCTGCTTTGCCTTAATAAAAAAAAAAAAAAAAAAAAAAAAAAAAAAAGTCTAAAAAGCAGCATAATGTTAAGCAAGCTAAAGCCACAGCACAGCTGCAAACGGGCAGACACATTGACAGCTCCTCCCTTAACAAAGCCCTGTGAATTGAAGGGGGTTCATCTGAGGCTCACACAGTAATTAGTATAAAAAAGTCCGACAGCCTCTATTATGCTAGGAAAAAAAAACTGGACAGAACTGGGCTGCTGTTTTGCGTCAAGAGTTCTGCTGCAGAGTAGATAAATCATGTTGGGTTTTTTTCCTCTCTTTTTAAAGACAGTAATAAGGAGGATGAGAGAAGCTAATTTGAAAACTTGGACACAGTAATTGTACCATATGGTGAGCATTTATCCCTTCTGAAATACACGCTAACAGTCACTTACATGCACAGTGCTTTGTTTTACAGTTGTTATTCTCTCTACCATATTCATAAAATGGATCTGAATATCCGATACTCCAGAGAAGTTGTGTGTAATTAGCAGCAAAACTGCCTGAGCTTAATATATTGGCCTACCATAGCAATCTAGTTAATTGCAGAAAATCCCATGCCCCCAAATTTAAATAGTGTCCACTTCAAGATTTTTTTATTTCTCTCAAACTGGCTAAATATCACACATAATAAAGTTCAGAGAAGTAATTGCTTGATGCCAGTACTCCTTGATACTATTGACTCTAAAATGCACGAGCAGGGCGTATTTTCCTTTTCATCAATGCAGTACAGAGGAATTAATTCAAGTACCATTTAATAGTAACCACAAAATATTTCATTTCTATCCTACTTGGGAAAGGAATTGCTCAGTAAACTTAAAGGTGAAACTGAACTTCAGCATGGGGCACGGGAGGGAGACAAAGACTTCAAATCCACTCCCTCACCTCCACCCCCATTTTCTTCCTGGATCGTATTTTGCAGTATTTCTGTTAGCAATCCAAATGTTTCATTCATAAGAACCTTCAAAATTTTGAAAATATACCATCCAACCCTCAGGGTCTTCTTGCTTTTTACCACATAATTCCAGTTTTTCACCCTGTTCATCCCACCAAATCATCCTGGAATCACAGAAGATAAGAAAACAGTTGAATGCAGCTGGGAACACGTAGGCTTCTTTAAATGAACACTGTAGTTAAATGGCAAAATTAATAAATCTTGGAAGGATTGCTTACAGAAAATAAGACGCAGTGAACTTCCAAGCAAGGGAAATAAAAAACTCAAGCAAAACAAAAGATGAAAGTTTGATGGAAAATTAATCAGACATACAATGAAGTCTGCAACTGAGGATAATGGTATTTGCAAAGAACCAGAATGGTTTCTTTCTATTGGTCTTTACCTCAGAGGACTACAACAGAAATCTGCTTCAGGTAACAAATTCTTTCACTGTCTCTGGACCAAAAAGGAGGTACTGGAGCAGAGTGCTGGGTACTAAGGTATCCCAGAACTAGGCAGAATACATCCACAATTACTAAGAAATTCTAAGTGAGGGGAAAGCTACTGGCAAAAACCAGCTACCCTTCAATGATGACAGTTAAACTGAAGGATTATAAATGGAGAATTACACCCCACGCCCCCAATAAGAACCAAAAAAAGTTTAAAAAAAAAAAAAAAAAAAAAAAAACTTAAATTTCAAGTCAATTGGCTGGATGGTACTCAAAGAAAACTGTTTATAATTCTGTTTTTAATCATACACTTAAATAACACAAACTGACATAAGATAAACAAGGCAGTACTGCCTTTGAGTAGAAAAATCATCCCCATCATACATATGGGATTTCTTTAAGAATGTCAAGAAAATAAAATGGATAAAGACTGACACAATTTATTTCAACTTTTAAAAAGCTTTTAGTAAGTTTAAGGAAACAGTAGTTGTGTGGACGAAAAAAGCTGTGTGGTGGAACAGAACAGAAATAGGAAACTGGGTAAAAGGATGAGAGCAAAATAGGATTACACAGATTTCAATCCATGATGCTCTACAGTTCTCTGTTAGGAACCCTTCTAGTTAATATATACAACAGTGATCTGGGATCACCACTACATATACTGCAAGACAGTAAAACTATTCAAGTTTATTAAGAATGTGAAGAATTTCAGAGTGGCAAAGCTATGCCAGTGAGCTGACAAACACCAGATGAAATACAGTGAAGAATTATTTGGATTAATAAACAGTTACAGAAATAACCTGAAATACTCATACACTGTGTTTCATTTTAAATTAGCCACTAGCAATTAATGTAACCTTTGCTTAAGTATGCAGTGCTGAGAAAAAGAAAGAAAAATATTACCATTTGTAAACTTACACAATTTTAGGAACCCTGAAAATATTATTGTTCCCTGATAAACAAATAAAATACAGTTTTGCTAGCTATATTAAAAAAAAAAAAATCACAAGAGAACAAAAGGGCTTCAGAGACGAAATACAAACACACACAAACCCTGAATTTATAAAGAAGCAGAGTGAGGAGAGAAAGACTGGATTAGGTTTGGGTTTCAAAGGAAGGACTACCACAAAAAGATTTAACAACACAAATGGTCAATAGCAGAATACCAGACATCTCACAGGAACACATTTTCAGAAGAGT
Organism: Athene cunicularia; assembly: GCF_003259725.1. NCBI lineage: Eukaryota > Metazoa > Chordata > Aves > Strigiformes > Strigidae > Athene > Athene cunicularia. The sequence continues at coordinate 85,869,939 of NW_020799097.1, forward strand.
TGAGGAACAGATTTTCAAACATTCAGCATCTACAGTTCTAGCTGAACTCTGTAACATCACCACGTAACGAGCGGTTTGCACCATGGCAATGCCAGCCACTTTCCCACCAATTCAGTACCCAATACCTGCTAGCATCTTTAGAAAAAGACAGCCTCTCCTTGAATGCCGTGAGGCATCTCCAAACTTGTGTGAGCACGTTTTCTTAAAAAGCAAAAATCTCACATTCAGGAAATTGGAGTAAACATTCAACATGGGCAGGTTCTTCCTTTAATTGCAATGAATTTGTGCTAGCACAAATCTGGTACTAGCCAGGGAGTACTGATGGTGAATGAAAGTCCCAATCCTTGGCCACTTTGGTTCACCTTAAATACAATCTACCACCAGCACAGCGCATTTGGGAAGGTGAGGAACACTTGTGAAGGAAGTGTGAGGTGCATCCCGTGTCCGGCTCCACTGCCTCAGCACTGACATCCATGAAGCTGAGGCAGGTCTACAAAATGATCTAACCAAAAACACACCCTGAGAAAATAGGTTTCTGCTCACTGTACAGCTAGTATCAGCACAAAGGAGAGATGGGGAATAATTGGATGGGGACAAGAAAGATGCAAGGAAGATAGGGCATCAGCATGAACTTATGGTAGAGTAACTCCTGATTAATCGGACTGCTGCTCTACCTTGTGATTGCAATTCTTGTTTTCCAGCTACGGTAGAAAATCCAGTTCAAGTGATTCAGATTTCTAATATCAACTGCATCTCTAAGCAACGATGCCACAACAGTTCTGACACAATATTAAACCAAGAATTTCCCTAATACAATTTCACATTCTATACAAGCAAAGCATATTCTGACAACATTTTCTTTACACATGTACACATAAATTACGAATAAAAATATGTAAACTATAAGGAATACGTACAAACCTCTGTACTCTGGTAAATAATTGAAAAATCACTTAAAATTCACAATTTGAAAAAAGCTAGAAATACAACACTTTGACATGATGTTATGAAGTAGTTATTATAATGTAATGATACTAACAAAATCTTAGCAACACAGAGATCCCAGTATAAATTGATATTTGAGTTAGCCATGCAATACTTCCCATACTAGAAACAGTGCCAAGAAGATAAGAACAATTTGGTCAGTAAAATATTTTCTTAAATTTGCAGACTATAATTAAAGTAATAGAAGCTAAAAAATCAACTCAAGTTTTTAACCTCAGGATTCAACATATTTCAAAAATATTTCACTGCCTTAAAATGAATAAAACTGTTTGTAACACCCACATAAGAATCTTAATACAGTTCAATTTTAACATACATTTTTTACAATATTTCATCTTGCATGATTTTGTATTACAATTGCAATAAATATTCACGCAAGGTGTTAAAAAGTCTTTTGCTTTACATTTTTCCAGTGCTCTGAATTAAAAGAAAGCTTGATTGATAATCAGAACTGCAAAATACTCAACCCTGTTATTTCACTAGCACAAAATTTTTGCTTCATTTTCAGTCACTTTAGAAACTTTTAAAACAGAGCTATAAATTATGAACCCCAAAATTCCAGCCACAAGATGGAACTGAAAGATGACTGACCTGGATAAAACAGATAAATTCATCTAGTCAATCTCAGGATGAGGTTTATTACTTTTTTCCACTAACATTTCCACACATTTTGTGGTTTCTCTGCTATAACATATGGGTTTTTTCTAATTTAAATTACTGAAAAGTTTTTAATGACAGCCTCCAAAGTAGTTCTGATGCAAAAAGCAGTCTAATAACTTATAGGATGACCTTAAATAGATCTCAGCAAATGCTACAATTACTTTATTCAATGAAGAAATCAAATTTCATACAAGAGAAAACACTGATAATTTCCTCCTACATCTGGCCTTTCTGAAATTCTGATTATACATACAATAATTAACTGGCACCAAATATTTAACATTTGTGACACCAAAATAATAGGGACCAATAAGGAACTGTAATTTTCAAAAATATATTTGCATTAGCATTGAATTAACTAAATAAATTTGATATGGTTTTAGTGGACGTTTCTTCCTCTAGAAAGTAAACAGCACAATTTTCTAATTAATAAAAACAAAATGGAAACCGACTTACAACACTGACTTCAAAATCCTTGTGAAAGTCTGTACTGGTGATGTCACAAATGCTGTCACATCTGAGCGGGTATTGTCTGTAGAAGGTTCAGAAATGTCCATTTTAATCAAAACATTTATTAGAGGTAGTTGTGTCTTGTTTTTATTTTAATGAATTACAGAATTCTTTAAGAATCATGGTTGCAACTCCCTTTAACAATAATAAATTCAGTAAAATCTAAATAGCTGAAATATAAGGATCTGATCTATAATGGATACAGAAACCCATGTAAGAGTGAGGGGAAATCCATACTGTACGCTTCCATCAGCCTTTAATAATGATGTTTGCCTAACACTGATATAACACTCACATTTTCTAATTTGCTTAAAATTAACTACAGATTATTTCCTCAGAGTACTAAAAAGCCAGTGATAAAGTGCTACAAGACAGAAAACACAATTTCTCCAAGCTTGCAGCTATTTTTAAATTAAACCTTTTAACTTCATCATAATTCAAAGCCACATATTATTTTCCATTTCTCCCCACTGCAATACACTAGCTACTAAACAATTACTTTTCTTATGTCAATAAATCCTCACATCACTGGTCCAAATCCCAGAGACAGAGATGGGGACACTTGTTCGCTTAGGTGTAGGTGAATCTTACTTTGTGAATAAAAAAAATGTTTTCCTTCACTCCTTTTTCCCTATGCATGGCACCGCCAAAAGGACATCTGTACTACGGGAAGGGATTTGAGCAGTGCCTGAAGAACTGTTAAACATCTTCTTATTTTAGAGCATTTATAGCATAACTATTTATATACTTAAGTTTCTTTTGATGTAAGTCATCTACGTTGTATAATCATTTCTGTATGTCCCCAGTAAAGAAAGAAAGAAAGAAAGAAAGAAAGAAAGAAAGAAAGAAAGAAAGAAAGAAAGAAAGAAAGAAAGAAAGAAAGAAAGAAAGGAAAGAAAGAAAGAAAGAAAGAAACCTTTCCAATAATTAATTCAGGTACAGAACTTCTTAAAACATCTTTTAAGATGTGATATAAGAACTAGAACAAATGACAACAGAATAAAGCTATGCTTTTATTTCAAATTCCAAAGAGGAAAAAAAAAAAAAAGCCTCATGCCAGAATGAGGTATGAGGACATATGGGCAGTCTATCACCTGACTACCAAACAGCAGTACTAAAGCTGACACATGTTTGTTAATCCCAAGAGGTAAAACGCTGCTTTGTCTTCTGGGGGTCATGCTGCAGATGAGTGCCCGTTATGATGCTGATGCATTTTTCCATGCTGACATTCCCAGGGGAATTTGAGTTCCCCATCAGAGAGAAGCGACACAAATTTTTCATCTTCCCCTAGTCTTCCATATTTTTGTTTACCAAGTGTGCATAGAAGAATAGCAAGCATCAGCAGCACAGCTGAAACAGTTTTAACAAAAGCATTTCTTCTGGATGTCTACAGTTTAAGTCAGTTAAATTTTATACTAAGACTAGTTTTCAGTGACAGCTTGGTATTGTACCAAGAGATCACAGATTGAGAAGGAATGACTGAAATTTAGTGACGTGATTATTGGTTACAGACAGCAAGCCCTCTTCAGACAATCTGAAATTATTCCCCTCCCTGGCAGTGTTCAAGGCCAGGCTGGACAGGGCTTTGATCAACCTGGTCTAGTGGAAGGTGTCCCTGCCCGTGGCAGGGGGTAGGAACTAGATGGTCTTTAAGGTCCCTTCTAACCCAGAATCATGGAATGGTTTATGATTAAGGAGAGGAACACTTGCCAGAAATCTGGTTATTCTCTAATGTACTTTTTATCTCTGTATGGGGCAGAATAAGGTGAGGTCAAGAGATCAATGATCAGTAAGCTATAGAAACACTCTATTCCTCTACAAGTTTCTCATTCTCCTGAAATGTCTGTTTTCAGAATTCTCTGGTTCCAGCAAAACCCCTCAGAAAATTCCAGGTGCAATTTCTCATGATACCTCAGCTGATCTGGCTGAGGAGAAACCCTTCCTCCTCCTCCTTCTAGTCCTGCAGTCCACTGGTCTTCCTTGTATGAGCTGCACTTATGGAGCTCACTAGTCCAAAAGGGGGGGAAAAAAAAAAAAAAAGTGGGAGCTGGGAAGGGGTGGGGGGTGGAGAAAGGCAGGAATAGGACAGTTTCCTGCAAGATCAGACAACTGACCCCATCAGCTGGTAAATCATATTCTCATTAAATTCATCACACGGTGACAAGGGGGTATGTTCCAGGCAGGGTCTATCTGAACTTCGTTCACTAACTGCATACCATCAGATCTGATGAAGTATAAAAAGAAAACATCCTCTGGATACTTTTTTCAAAACTTCCCTCTCTCTCTGACACACGGGTCATCTGTTTAAAGGATCTGGTTACGTGAGTAACAAGTGGGAGGGCTGTATGTGTACCTATTGTTGATTGTACAAGCACGAAAGCAGACAACATACAGCTTGTGCCTCTGTAAAAGGATGGTCATGCTGTCCGGTTGCATCCTTCATGCACATTTGCTCCTTAGGTAAAAGTACAGATATAGTAACACTCCTGCCTTTATTTAAGGAGGAGAATTAACGGTGACTTACACAATACTTTTAGCTCACTCCCTCTGTAAGTGTATGTGTGCTACCACAAACACATTTTTATTCTTAACCCAGCAACACTCCACATGCTTGAGAAAATGCCTTTACAGTGTCTTTAAACACCATTTACTTAACATGTCAAAACAATATTAAGAAATTACTTGATTACTGTGAATCAGTATACTCACATAAAAAAGTTTAAAGGACTAATGGGCTTAACTTAATATAATGAGAAAACAAAAATACACAGCAAAGAAAGTGTGTGGACACTCCACATTTGATAAGAGAGCTCTAACTGTCCCTGATACTGAAGTACAAAAGTGCCAAACTGGTGGCAACAGCAGTACCCAGCTAGGAAAGACTATGAAATACACTAGGAAACTACAGTAATTTTATCTTTTAATATTGATACAGTATTTCTCAAAGAGCACATCAGTGATGACCTTGGCAAAGAGCAACTGGATTTTTAGTGTTTCATTTGAATAACACTCTGATCAAGTCTTGGACAAATTCTCAACAAGTTTACATTTCATTACTAATCTGAATATCTTGTGTAGAAATCTGTATAGGACATTTTGTGATTTTTATTCATGGTATCATATATTTTAAGACAAAAAGGAATATCTCATCATTTCAGTATGACCTCTTCAAGGAAACAGGCCACAGAATTTTCCCGTTATGCATACACTGGCAAAAAAACTACTTGTTTTTTAAGTACTTATCTTCCAAAATACACTCTGCCTTGTTTTGAGGGTATCAAGATGCTCTCCTTAGTATTTTTCAATCTTTCTCAGCCTTGTTCTGAAGACATCTGGATTCAACACTGAGTCGCAGATGTCCATTACTCCCTTTGCTGCTACATTAAAGACCTCTTCATGTTTCTCCATTAAGGTTCTTTCTCATGGCAAGGCAATCCCATACCCCTCAATATCCACACAGGTCCTCAGAATCTCCCATTTTAAAGTCATATTCTCCAACGCTGAAAAGATCATAATTTTTCTTCCCTACTATTTCTCCAGGATGTAAATATTCATTTTAATATGAAGTATCAAAAAATAAACTAGAATGGAACTCAAAGGTCTCATCTCCCTATGCTAATTTACTTCTCTGTAGTCCTACTATGCATCTTGAAAGGCTGCAAGGAAACCATTTTCTACAGAACTTGACTAGGAACTCTCAAGAATTACAAGCATTAAAGAACCCAAAGATTTTATTTAACTCGGTGGGTTTCAAAATTTTTCAGTTCATGGAACCCTAACATTTTTCAGCAGAAACATGGAGTCCTGAATACCAAGAAAAGTGCTGTGTCCTATACCCTGGACAAGTTGGCTGCTTTTTTTCAGTGACCTTTTGTAGATTCTTCCATAGCAGTCCACAGATGCCCCTGGATCTGCAAACAGGATGGAAACTACTATTATTACTTCTAAGTATTACTAATGTATTTAAAATAATACTATCTCTCTACTCAAAAAATTCTCCATCTCCCTGATATGCAAATATTTAACATCAACAGAAAGAATATAGGGAAAAAAAAAAAAAAAAAAAGCCCAGATCAAAGGACCAGCTCAAAAGACCTTACAAACAGGCAGACTACTGAAAATACTAGAACACATAGAAAATGGTGCAAGAATTCAAAAAGATATACAAAGGAGTTCTCCCTTTCTCTCCCTCCCCCTGCCAAAATCCACCTGGATGTCTTAATGGAAAACTTAAAAGATGGTTACAGGGAAAAGGTCAGTATTAAGAATTACAAACTTGCCCAAAAAAAAGGAGGAAAAGGAAAAATAATAAAATGTCAGGGCAATGTAAACCCAAAGTTAAGAGAGCTAGAACAGAATTTGAAGAGCTTCTTGCAAATGATGCTCATCATCAAAACCAGGAAAACAGACATGAAATCAGTAAGACTGCGCAATAACAAAAGCACAGAAAGGGAACTCAAGAATAATAAGGTCACAACAGAGAAGCATTATGAATTATTCGTCCTGATCTTTACTGCTAAACACACTGTAAAGATACCCAAAGCCAGATCATTCCATGTAGTAGACAAGTTAGATGATTTAATGTAAACATATAGGAATTATTAGTGTCAGTAAGTCACCAAGACTGGATGACAGTCAGCCAGGAGTGCTGAAGAAACTGAAATGTAACACAGAGGTACTGGCCAAGGAGTATAACCCGTAACTACAAATGGCCACACACACAGAAGACTGATGGATTGCCAACACAACTTCAAACAAAAAGAGACCCTAGAAAGGATCCCAGAAACTACCTGTGAGTCTGAATCCTGCTTCTGGTAAAGGCACTAGAGTCTATAATAAGTAAAATCACAGAGCACATGAAGCAGCATGGATTTGCTGGGAAGGAACCATCACAGCTTCTGTGAAAGGAAAGCCTGCCTCACTAACCTGACGGAGTTCTACAAGGGGGCACTAAACAGAAGGGCAAAGGACATCCAGTAGGCATGATGTATTTGTCAGGGCTCATCCCCAAATACAGTTGAAGAAATTAAGTTGCTACAGGGCTGGAGAAGAGATGCTTATACAGTCTGAAAGTTGGGTAAAGAAGAGGAAACAAAACATAAGGCCTAATGGTCACTTTTCAGCATAAGAGTCAGGAGGTCCCCCAGGGATCCATTTTTATATGACATCAATGACCTGGACAGTGGTGTGATCCATGAAATCTTATAGCTTACAGACGATATTACACTGTAGTGGTTAGTCAAATGCCATGTCTATGGCATGGAAAAACACAAGGATCTCACAAAATTGTATGGGCAAAGATGACAAATGAACATTGGGTACATAAATGTGAGGTAATGTAGCTGGGAAAAAAATAATCTAAACTATGCCTCACAGTGTTTATCTTAGAACCACAAATTATAGTTGAGTCCTGGATTCACCACTGACAGCTCTATGTAATCGTTCATGTACAGCAGCAGCCAAAAAAACCTGACAAAACGTTGGGTATGTCAGAAGTATACTGAGAACAAGAGAAAGGTTGTCATTTTGCTGTACAGAAAACACTGCTGTGCCCACATCTTCATTACCCTGTGCAGTCTCGTCTCCACATCTCAGGGAGAATTTGGTGAAATTATGAGAAAATACAGAGAAAGGCAACCAAAATGATTCAAGGGATGGAGCAACCACCTTTTCTAAGAGGGTATGAAAACGTGGGGGCTTTTTAGTTCAATGAGATGGTTGAGATTTACAAACTCATGAAGGGAGTAGGTAAGTGCAGAACTGCTGTTTACCAAATACAGCAAAACAAGAGTTAGGACAGCTGGTGAAACAGGTCCAGAAATGGACACCAGAAGGACCACACAGAGATATACCATTTAATGTTTACTAATACAACACTTCTGGATGCTAGGAAAGTGCAAGGGGAAGAAAGGCAAGAAAATGGCCAAGCTTACAAGCTCTTCCTAAACAGCATCTCCTCTGACACCGCTGCAGACAGAACACTGGGCTAGATGGGCCGCTGGTACACTCAGTGGGCTATTTCTTATGCTTACTTGAAAAAAAGTTTTCACTGTTTGTAAGCCAACTGTGTTACAACAATTTAAAACCATAATTTCTTCTCCTCTCTGCTGAACACATGAAAGACGGATTATAGTATCACTTCTCTTTTCTTCTTTAGCCTCGGCAACTACAATTCGTTCAACCTATACTCATAGGTCACACTCCTTATATTGCTGATCACTCTCATTGCTGGTCTCCATTTATAGTCTTTATAATCTTGAACTGCAGTACCCACAAAATGGATACAGTTGTCCAGCTAAGACCTTAAGTGTTCAATGGAGCAGAAAGATGCATCTTACAGGCTCTATTACTGTTTATGCATGCCTGTGTTTGCCTTCTTCAGAACAGTGATATAATTAATATCCAGTTTGTGATCCACAGTACTTACTGGACTTTTTTTTTTTTTTTTTAGCCACTCCTTCTTCATTGACTTCTTTGCGAAGTAGATCATTCTAGAGTGCATGTCAAACTTGCTCCCCTGAACAGCTGCCAGCTTCTCACACACCACATCTCCACATTACCAATACCATTCTGAATTCTAATCCCATCCTCCAGCACACCTGCAGTCCCTTTCATTTTGGAGACACCTCAAAACATTAATAATCAGTCTCTTTTCCATTACTCACCTCATCAATGAAAGTACTGCCTAGGCAAAAGTCAGGAAACTGCCTAACAAAATGCTACTCCGTATTTACTTCCATTTTAATACCAAACCTTTAATAATTACTCAGCACAGTTTCTCTCAGTTTTGCTCTTAGAAATAAACCTCACAGTTGTTTCATCTCATCTACATGTCTTTTGTTTACTTCAAAAATGTTATTCACAGAATATCAGAAGCCTAACTAAATCCAAGATGCCACATCCAAAGCTGCTCTCCTATACACAAAGACTGCTACCTTGTCAGTAAAAGGAAATTTGAGGAGTTTGACATGATTTAACCTTGCCAAATCCACAGTGACTCATCTCATTTTCTAGATGTTCATAAATTGACTACTTGTTCTAGTGTTTTCCCTTAAGTTAAATTGATGTTAAGCATTTTGCCATATTAAAACACATTTTATATGAACATAAAAAACATGAAAAGCAATCCAGATAATTTTCTCCGTGTTATTTATTACATTACAGTCTATGTTATCCATAAATTTTATCATCAATGATTTTGTATTTGCTTTCTAAAGTACTGAACCTGTCAGAGCAAGCCAGTCACAAAACTGATCACTGCAGACTACAAGAAGAGTATCATCACACACATTCATCTCCCAAATTTTTAGACATACCTTCCAGTTTGTCTTTGGGTTACATAAAAATAGGAAGGAAAAAAAATGGAATCCAGCTTAGTATCATAAAATTATAAAGGAAGAAAAAAAGAATCCAGTTTAGTCTCAAAAGAAGCAAAGGATTTACTAAAGGTCTTATTCCTTTGTGTACAACAGGCCACATGACCGATCTTTGACATTAACACAACATAGTAAGAGTGTTCCAGAATAATGGCATAATTAACTCAAAATGCCCACTGCAGATATAAAAGAAAAACACCTTCAAATATTCAACAAATAGCACCTTGCCACGACTATTGTTATCTGCTGCTGCCAATCAGTATTGTTATGGTTGTACAAAGACTCCAGTGCACCAGACTGTCGCTAATTATGTATATTCAAGTGATTAGCAAGCACTTGTTGCCTCGTTCACACCACCCTCCCAACAGCAGCCTTTGAGAGGAGAATAGACTGCAAATTTATTGAGAGAACACTGTTAATCCTTTGGGGAGAATGTAAATGTAAACAGGACTACTCTACATCAAGGTGCTTTGACAACAAAAATCATCTGCATAAACACATGCTCAACAACAAACAGGTGTTCTATTTCACAACTAGCGCCCATTTGATGCTTTCAAGTAAGCATTATGCACAAACTGTTAGAAGTACTTTGAAACCAGCTGCAATTACTATAATTAGCTGTTTTCCTACACTTTGTGGGTTTTTTTTTCCTGTACCTGTTCAGTATTGTGTTGGTTGCAATCTGTAAACTTAAGTGAAGCTAAGGTTCTAGCCTCCCATTTAAAGTTTACTACCTTCTCAGTTCAGTATGCACTATGACAAGTTCATACTTATCATTAAAGTGCCACCAGTTATAAAATGATGTTTGCATTAAAGAACTTAACAGCCCTACAAATGTCAGGTCACTCATCTAACTCTCATCATAAATAGGAAAACAAGGACAATTGCCAAAAGAGCACCATAAAAATAGTAAGCCTTCAATGTTCAGGATTTCCCCTTTTTTACATAAATGTCCCCAGGAACTAACAAGATTTATTTTTAATAACAAGAACTTCACTTCTAGTTTTATAAGACAATGGGTGGTGAAGAGTCTTGCTTGTAGACAGCTACTCATTCTAATATGCTCCAAGTGAGTGGGGTTTTTTTTAATTATTTGGTCAGAATGCACATGCTTCCTTTTGTTTAATGAATACAAAATATATACGAAGTATCTTTACATTATTTTTTATTCTTATTAAAATGACATATTCAAGTGTTTTTCTGTTCTCACTCAGCCTTTTGGGCATCTACACAGCTCTTGGTTTTCAGCAGTTCCAAATGTTTCACCACAGTGATGCATTTCTATAGGTGAACTCAACGTGAACAATGAACAAGTCTAGTGGTCTCTTCTCCAAAGTCAAACCCTCATGTGGTAATTTCATAAGCTTGGCAGTACCACCTATAGATAGCCAAAATCCAATTCTCTCACCTTATGATTTGACAGATTTTAACCACTGAACTGAATAATTCCATATTCAGCACCTGCTGAGAGAAGATTTTTTTCACAAATGAAAAGCTTAACAAGTCAAGACTGGGACTGCCCAGGGAGTAAGAACACAGCTGGGAAGAAGGGCTAAAGATGATAAATACACAGTACTAGAAGGACAGGCTACAGGCAACTGAAAGAAAGAGGCTCTTTCACCTTGGGTGAAACAGGCAGGAAAATCCAAGATACAGCATCTGCACCTTTCCAAGACTAGGAAACAACCTACTGTTGACTGGTTAACTTGACATCCTCCACCAATATCAAAATGTATCTAAGGTCCCTTTAATGACTCTTTCCATCTGTAACAGGAGAGTTCTATTTTTGTCCACACCAGGTAATTTACAGAGCTATGTACATTTTTAACAAGGGCCACTACTTCTCAACAACCTCTGCTCAGCTGGAAACAATGTGAAATCTTCAGTTCTGTTGGGCCAGCCAAGCAATCCACTCTGTATTCATAGCAGTTATTCCCTAAGAGACCAAAAGAATGACCAAAAAGATAAATAAAAATTTGTAATATTACAACACCTCCCACAGAAATGCAGGGAGCATCAAATGTCTAGAAAATTTCAGGCAAACCTAAGTTTTGGGCTTCTTCCACAAAGACACCATACTTTGAGAAGCCCAAACAGAGGATGACAAACCAACAGTTGCTCTCACTTTCTCCATTAGCTCTTATGGCAAAGATGTATGTAGTGAACCCAGCAGTTTCAACAGTGCAAGCAACCGCCACAATGACATGGACATTTCTTTTTCTGTGCTGCTTCTCTCCTGACAGAAAAATCTGCCAAGTTATTAAAGAAAAAAAAAAAAAAAAGACTAGATCTGTAGCTTGCATATTCAAATATGAAGAAACACCAGATTCAGAGTTATCTTAAGATTTAATGTATATTAACAGCTGTAAATTAGAGAATGTTGTCTTGTATTAGTCATCTTTGTGATTTGTATTCCTAGCTCTCACACTGCAATCCCAAATCAAATTTCACAATACAGTAGCACCCAGCCACTGAAAAAATGCAAACACTGCATAGTATCAACATTACCATTCATTTGACCTGCAGTAAACTAATTCAAGGAGATAGACTTTTCTTTTTGGTTTAGGGCATTTTTTTATGTCAGTTTAATTCCCTGAACCAACACTGCTCACTTAGATGAACACTGCTGCTACACCAAAAGATGTAGCTGAAATGCATATGCAAAGGTCACAGGTCTTCCCCCTTCTAGAAAGAGCCAGACAGTATTTAGCTAATCTGGGTATATCATAATCTCTCTATCTCGGCACATGAACAGATACATAATGGTTTAAACTAACCCTTCCGATTTTGTAGTAAAATAGACTAAGAGTTAGTAATTTGTTACAGAATTTCTGATGGGAACGGTAACTTCTACTGTCACTACATGAAGGGGTTGGAAGGGGGGAATAAACAGCTGTGAAACGGCTCCAAGTAGATACACAAATATGGTTCAGTTATTTTATTGTCAAGTAAGTCAGCTATATGCTAAACAGAAAATAGGACTATAAGGGTGTTTACTACTCATTCATCTCATCACCAGGCATAAAGTTACACGCAGACACATCCGCTTTCTGTTTGTTTATTTAAGACTCTTTGTGAGGCTCAAAGGCAACTAATTAGGAGAAATACTGTGTTGAATTCCAACATAAGGAGGAGTTTAGAGCCTTGTATCCCATTTACACACACAAGCATGTACTGTTTCTGTGTTTCAAGTAAAAGCTGTAAAACAGTAAAGGAAGAGTACATAATGGAGGTCACTATCAGCACTTGCAAAGAAATAGACATTATTTAATAAAAGTATTAAAACTTTACAAGCTAGAAACATCCTGAAAAATCCATGCATATGTTTACATTCAATTTATTACAGGGCATATATTTAAGCATGCATATGAGATTGAGATGAAAACATTCTAAAAAAATGCTTTGAAATTGCAAGTCTTAAGTGCATCAAAGAAAAAAAAAAAAACAAAACTAATCAGCCGTGGGTTCCAGAGAATAAAGAAACATAATTTTAACATGAGACCATTCTGAGCTTTATAGCATTACCATTACCTCTGATTTACTGCGTTTCATTACACTCTTCTCTTAAAAACCCCTTTTCCATGAATGCTGCATCCAGATTTTTCATTTTTTGCATGTGTTCTGATGAAAGGTGAGATCTTCCTAAAAACAGAGTTGGGCAGATGAAAAGGACAGAAATTTTTGTATCAAGCTAATGTTCTAAGCTAATGTTCTTAGCTAATGTTCCTAGCAAGTCGAGTCAACAATACCAGAGTACTGTTTTAAGACTATATTCTTCCTGCAAAACACTATATAGTGGTTACACATCTGAGAAGGTCAGCTCTGACTTTCCTCAGGAACACTGAGAATCTTTAGCATGGACCAGCGGCTCCTTCCAAATGCTCAGGTAAGCAAGCAGGGCAAAGTCTGAAGGCGATGATCAGCCCTTCCTTTCAGGACACCAAAGAGTAATTTGTTAGCTAGCGTCCATCAGGAATGAAAAGGTGAATAGCATGAGCCAAAGCATCACACCTACACAGACCTTGCATATATTTCTCGTATTATTTTTAAGTCTTCCTGTTAAGGAGAACTAACTTTGAATACCAGAAAAATTATGGTATGTGTTAACATGCTGAAGAAACATGAGCAATCTGTGTTCAATATTCTCCAAATGAAGTAATGTAGCCCGCAGTTGTAGCCTGTAAACTTTGGTGACTGAACTTTAGCCAAAGGTTTTAACGAGATGTGAGTTTGTTTAACTGCTGTAAGGAAAGGGAAATCCCTTTTCAGTAAGTCCCCCGTTTGTGACAAGGACTCCATACGGGTTATATACATGAATAACTATTGCAAAAATTAAACACTTGGGGCTGCTATGAGAGGAGATTCAAAGCAACAGAGGAGTTGCAGCTAACAGACTAGTGACAGAGCAAGCTATACAGCATAGCTAATGGAAGCAGTTAGACACCACCCCAGTTTCAGAAACAACTAGCAGTGAACAAAGTTAGCAGAGAGCAACTAAAAAGGCTGTCAGAAGCAAGCTGGCATGGACAATGCAGTCTTCAAATCAAACACTACAGAGCACTGAAGCCTACACAAGAGTAACCACCTAAAGGTGTAACTGTTCACACTGCCCTGGCAACTGAGACCAATGAACCACCCTGCCCACGACGTCGGACTGCTCTACCAACACACCAAATGAAGTACAACTAGAGGAGTGGGATTAGTGGCAGGCTACTCTGGCAAAGCCTCATAGCTGTAGGAGATTTGGGTCATGACTACTGCCAGCATGATTACTGATACTGTTAATGATATTATCAGTGGTCCAGACTTCCCCAACTAATCTTTCATCAGCTTTTACTCCTTTGAATGATTTGCTGCAATGAGGAAAGTATTGCTTACAGACCAGCTAGAAAATGCAATTTAGCATCTTGGTTTTCTAGATAAGAAATGAAGTTGGTGATGTGCATTTCTGTAAGGACCCCTCAAACCCCTAACAACAGTGTTTTTGCTGAACAGCATGCTTCCTAACAGACTAAGCTTCTGGAAGGAGTATTCTCTCCCCACAAGAACACGTGCTGTAAAGTTGTTTCTCTGGCTGCCTCCAGACTCTGTTCCTCCTAATTTCATGAGAAAAAAAAATAAAAAATAAAACAAAACAAACAAGATCATATGCTTACAGAAAACACACATACTCTCTGAAATCCTTCTTCAGCAGATTGGGTGAAAGTACTCTGCCGGTTTGTTGTTTAACAAATAAGCAACATCTAATGGTTGGAACAGTATTTAAGAGGGGTGAGACAGCAGTACTTGTACAAATATTTAAAATAAGTACACTTCCAAAAGCAGTTTGCTAAACAGGGCCATATTATAACTGAAACACTATAATGTATTTACAACTAAGGCTGACTAAATGAAAGTTGCTTACACCAAAATATCCATGGCAGAGCTAGCGCATTGTGATGGAGATTAGAGTCCCCCACGCCACTCTATCTGCAGTACAGCAACTCTTTTTAAGTAGCCTTTGTGGTGCTCACTTTCACAACCCCTATGCAGTGTAAAGCTGCAGTTGCTGCTCTTATATCCTGTTCCCAGAGCGGGCAGGGGCTGTAAGCGGCTTTCGGAACAGTGCCCGGGGTGATGTCACTCGGGTACTGCAGGGGAGGAACAGTACCAGGAAGCGTCAAACCCTCGCATTGTGCTAGGGGAGCGGCACATGGGGGCAGGTTGTAAATCTGGCCGGGGACCAGCGAGACTTTAGATCACGATTTCACTCAAGGAGGCAGCTGTAGCAATAAACACAACGTTCGCTTCTGTTCCACGGGATGTTTTAAATGTAAACATTCACTCTATAGCTGAATTCCCAGTTTACATTACACTAAGCACAAAGAAGAAGAAATGCAAATAGCTGACCTCGAGTAAAGCTAATAAATCTCTAAGTGTTGATTCCCAAATACTTTCAGATAATTCCCTTCCCCTCTTCCACAAAATACCTTTGGAGTGATATCACCACAGTTTTAAACAGCAAACTACATTTATGACCCTGAGAAGTTAAACAGAAGGGGGAAACAATGAATGAGATCATCCGGAGGGG
>NW_020799097.1:85885609-85894206 GCF_003259725.1 Athene cunicularia
TTTTTTTTTTTTTTAATTTTTACTATAAAAAAAAAATTTGCATCCTAAAGCTTTTCTCAGTCTCTCCATTATGTAACAGTTCTTTAGGAAACCGCCAGCTACCCTGACAACTGGGATGTTTTGCCAGAGTGGCTTTGTCTAAATCCTAAAGCAGTACTTGGCTATGCGCTGGCTGAGCCCAGTGGCTGCCTGTGATCTGAATGCCAATTAAGAGTGCTGCCCCTCTCGTCTGACAAGTCAGAGACTTAAAGGTCTATCTGAGGTCAGCAAACTGTCTGGACTACTTTTGTGTGCTTAAGAGACTGAGAAACACGGCCAACAACACGGTCCTTTCCTTTAAGTGTCACACTGGGCAAAGAGTGTTTCATGTACAATTGTCATTGCATTTTATTTAAAGCGGAAAGAAATATTATTTCTCGTATTTTGCTTCTGTTTGCTTCCAAGTCTTACTTTCATTCCCTGCATCACCAGTGAAAATCAGCCTCCTAAGCGGACAGGTAGGACAAAGAGTAAACTACCTGCACTTTAAAATCAAATAAACATACATATCCAAAATTCAATTAACAAGATTAGCAAAAATCAGTAGTGAAATAAAGTATGTGTCCAGTCTGCTGTATGCACTCTAACTCTGGTGTACTAGCTCTATACTATTTGATTTTCCAGCTTTCCTTTGAGTCCCCATTCAAACAAGCCCTCTAACATACACTTAAAAATTCTAGGTTTTGTTGCAAATCATGAGAAACAGTGCAGCATGCCAAAAAGGGCTCAAATATGCTGTTTGCCCAGATCTGCTGTAAAGACACCTTGAAATTATCTTTTTTTTGACACTTACAAGAGATCTTTTAAGACAGCAATGGATATATAATCCATCAACATCAATAGTTATTGAAGAAGCAATAACTTCCTTTCCATGCTTTCACCTCATCTCTACTTTTGGAGGCAGAGACATAATGATCTGCTAGCTACACAAAATGTTAACTTATTTTCTTTCTTACTGTTGCTTTTTATGTAAACGGGGAAATCTTACTTTGCTTTATGAGCTCTACAATGCATGCCAACATTTTTGTAGGTATTTTGCTAAAACTACAAGCTGAGATAATTTTCTAATCTAAGAAACCGTAGCATTTACATTTCCAGTTTTACCACCTTTCTGTTGTAACTGGTGATTTAAGCTTCAGTTCTTTTCATGGGAAATTGCAGTTTAAAGCTGAATTCTTACACATGAGCATCCTTCATTAACTCCAAAAGGAAAGGATACCTTGCTTCCCACGATGATGAAGACAACTAAATTTTGCATGAGATATTACTCTATTCTTTTCATGAAGACTTAGCAACAACTCGCGCTACTGGGTATTTACCATGCAGATTTCCAAGACATTTGATGAAGAAAAGTTGTAGTGTATCTACCAATTTTTAGAAGGCATTTCGATTTTATACATAACAGTTCAAAAAATAGTGAAAAGTGCAAAGCTGGTCATTAACTTGTCAGGTAAAGCCACAAACTAAAGAGAGAGTTAAGAGAGCAGCTTTGCTGAAACCAAGACTACATCTCCCACTGAGAAAGGCTGCTAATATGCTTTTGAACTTCCAAAGTATTCCTTGTACAGCTACATTAAGAAAAAGAACTTTCAGTGATCTATTTTTGGCATATGATCTTGAGGAGGAGGTTGGTTTTTTACTTTATTTTACCTACAGTAATTCATTCATTCTGAATGTTACTGTGAGCAAGAAGAAGAACTGGTATGGAGTAACAGTTACGTAACTGATAAAACAAAATTCAGTGTGATAGTTATAAATGTATAGATGTATATATGGACACACCTTGAAGACTGTGTTGAGTTTTGGGCCCCTCACTACAGGAAAGACATTGAGGTGATGGAGCGTGTCCAAAGAAGGGCAGCAAAGCTGGTAAAGGCTCTGGAGAACAAGTCTTGTGAGGAGCAGCTGAGGGAACTGGGGTTGTTTAGTCTGGAGAAGAGGAGGCTCTGGGGGACCTCATCGCCCTCTACAACTACCTGAAAGGAGGATGTAGTGAGGTGGGTGCTGGTCTCTTCTCTCAAATAACAAGCAATAGGACAAGAGGAAATGGCCTCAAGTTGCACCAGCCAAAGTTTAGAGTAGATATTAGGAAAAATTTCTTCACCAAAAGGGTTGTCAAGCACTGGAACAGGCTCCCCAGGGAGATGGTTGATTCACCATCCCTGGAGGTATTTAAAAGATGTGTAGACCTGGTGCTTAAGGACATGGTTTAGTGGTGGACTTGGCAGTGTTAGGTTAACAGTGGGATTTGATGATTTTAGAGGTCTTTTCCAACCTAAATGATTCTATGATTCTATATTTAAAACTGCATTAAAAATACTGAAATGAGAACTAGGCTACAGAGCTTATCTTTTTAAGGAAAGAATTTAATAAAGCCGATCCTGTATTTTTTTCCATCCATCACCTTCAATATAATACCTTAATTTTCCTCATATATGAAAGTGTTCACACTAATTCCTGGCCAGAAAGGGCATTTCACAGATACAACCCCACACAAAACTTACACAAAACTTACTGAAATCTTCTTCACAACTTTTACGTCAGGGCCCCAGTACTTCTGCCACAGATGTCTACAAAACATGATATGCACGTCTCAGTGAGCTCCTCTTTAAAGCCTCTAGCTTTAATATGACATATCACCAACTTCTGTTCACTCTTCCACATTCACAGGCTGTTGAGGTCTTGTGGAAATCTTCCCTCCTCATGAAGTGCTGAGCAAAACACTTCTTAAGTCAGTGTTGTACAAGAAACCTCAGATCTCACAGAACAGCAATTGAAAATGCATCATCATTAACTTCAACAGTGGCTTGGGGCAAAAACATCGTTTCCTTTATGTAAAACTGAAGCATTTTCTACCCACATAAGTATTATGACCTTCCAAAGTGATCAAGGCCTTGTGTGACCATGGAAAAATAACCCTTTATCTGATGAATTTCACAACCTCTTAAAGAGTGGGAATAAGTCAATGAAAACAAAATAAAATCAATAAACCCTGCACCAATTTGTGACCCCAAGTATTCAAAGTCTTCAGCCATGCTTTGAGTACTGCTGAAAGGCACATGCCTGACACTCCTTCCATAGCAACACGCACCTCCAGGCTCACAGTCAGCTGATGAATCACTGACTGAGGGCACTGGAAGACAAACTCTCAGAAGAAATTCAAAGCTTCCTCCACAGTTTGAGGTAATGACTTCAGTTCCCTGGTGCTCTTGCCTTGGGGTGAATTGCCCATGATTTTCAGAGAAGTGAATTCTCAAAGTTTTGCAACTTCTGCGTTAGACCAGGACTACACTATTAATTTACCTTATCAGACACTCGATTGCTGGCCAGCATCAGGAAGTGCCATATATTAAGTGAAACCTATTAAGAAAAATACCATGATAAAATCAACTGCTTGTTTTGATTTCTCTCTTTTGCCTTCTCTCCCAGTATCCTTGCAGCATCACAGTGGTCATAAGGGAAACAACTTTACACCCTGACATCACTTACAACACTCCCAGTACATGGATGGCCACAACTTCCACATCCGCTAACAGACAAAGTCATTGAGCTCAGCACTATATACACCAGCAACTGGAACATGTAACAACTTCAGAAGGATGCCGATCAGCAAAATGTCAGCTCATGTCTGAAGTACAAAGCGGACATGCAGGTTTGACAAAGTCTCACAGTTACTGTAGATTTTACTTAAAAAAAAAAAACAAAAAAAAAAACCACAGATTTTTACATATTTTGAAATACCTACTGTGAAAAATATTTATATATTGAGCACAGCAGAGTAGCAGTTTACTATATGGAATATAAACTATACAAATAAGCCACCTTCTCTATGTAATTTTATCTGGATTCACTCTTTTAGGAACTAAGAAACAAATTATATTTTCTCAAACTCCTTTTTCTTCCTCAGTTCTCCAGTCTGTGTCATCCTGTAATTTTATTTCAAGCCCTGTTCTTATATTTCAATCTCCTTTTACTCACTTCATGTAAGTGCAGAGCTAATGTACTTTCAACAATTTTAAGAACTGTCTCTAAAGCAAACCCCCAAACTCATTCAAGTCTACAAACTTAAGAAACTTTGTAGAATAAACTAAAAGCCAATATGCTACATTTTCTTCCAACGTGAAGAAGTCTACTTCATCAATCTTTAAAAAACAATTGCAAAGAAAGAGAATATCCTTGACACAGTGTATGCCATATGTTTGAGCACAATGATCCCCTTAGACCTTGGATTCACAACTGAATCACATTCCCTATCTTCTGCTAAGAACTTTGGATATGACAAGGAAAAATATGCAAAAGTGCCAAGAAAAAAAAAAGATTGTCTAAAGATGTGTTTCAGCATCCTGGACCATTGCAAGGTTTTGAGATCAGGTGAGAACTCCTTACATGCCTTGACAAGCAAATTCTGTAACTGCTCATTACTGATCATCATTCCTCCTTTCTGATAACTTCTGACCTTTGTACAGCAGTCCACATGCGTACACTCACTGAATCCTCCTCAGGAAACTCTGGCTTCTAAACAATTTTAATCACTATAGATTTACAAGTTTGATCACTTTTTTGAGAATTTTCACCCAAGTGGCTGTGCCAGGAAAGCATGGTTATAAACTTCTTCGGCTTATATGTTAACACAGGAAATCAGATTGAGTGCTTAATCAAGTCTCTTCCTGGTAAAAGACAATGAGTTAAGCAATGTAAAAGGTAACAGCTCTCCTTCAAAACAAATATTCTTTGGTGTCTTGACTATCCTTTCAAACCTTTGGCCTTTGTGAAAGGATGATCTCCCTTTGCATTTGTTTATGTGTGTTGATAACTCAGCAAGTGCTACCTAGGCAGATTTTCCTGAGCAATACCTATCTCCTCTGCACTCTTCCAATATGGCTTAAAGAAATTCTAATTTGAGTTCCAGAATAGATCCAGAAAATCTGCAAACCAAAAATCTTGACATCCGAATTGAATGAATTAGTATAAACTATTCTCAAGACCAAAATTAGTGGGCAGAAAACTATGTATGGAAAAACTGTCAAACCGGCCTCAAAAGAAATTGCATCTCAGAAATCTGAAGGTTCTTTTCAAAGACCTAACAAGATTTAGATCAGAAAAAAATCCAATCGATACAGACTGTGTAGGTTTCCAAACAACATTTAACAATATCCTTAACCTAAAAAAATTAAACTTCCACAGACAAAAGGGATGATCCTCCCAATAAAAATAAATAAAACCAAGCAGGGTCAGAAAACAGCCATCAAAAACCCAGAGTAAATGGTCAGTTTTCACAAGAGAGACAGACCTACAGTGACCTACCCTTGGGTCAAAATGCAGTCATAAATGACCAGTTAAAGAAGGTAAGAGGTAATGAACCAAAGCTAGTGATTATATATACAAAGCTGTTCAGGCTAGTAAAAAGGAAAGCCGATTGTGAAGAACTGCAGAAGGACTTAACATCTTTCCCTGTTCTTTATACTCTTCCCTAGCAACAAATGTTAGCTACTACCAGAGACAGGATCTGCATTAGAGTAACCACTGGTACTATTGTTACTTCCTTGTCAATTCGCAGGAGAACAGGTCACTTCTGTAGATATAACCAAACTGAATCAACAGTAAACTCCCGACCGAATTCATTCATGCATACGTTCCAGGACTTCCACTGTAACAAGATCCAGTTTGGAGATGGATGTTGTTAAATGGTTTGTATTTGCTTCTCAGTGGCTTCTCCTGAATGATACTTCTAGGCAGGAGTCTTCTATTCAATACCAAAACATTTCAGAGATTCTTTATCAAATTCTAATCTCTAACTACATGAAGATCTTTAAACCTTGGAGACAGGGCCAAGTCTCTCAAAAATTAGAATTAGAACGATTTAACTTTCAGACCCAGCTGCTGTAACCATGAGTACTGTTTATTTCAAGGATAGATGGACAGATGAAAGGTCTTTTACCTGTGTGAATCCTAGCTTTCATATACTGTTTCAGTGAGAACTCACCACACTTAAGGCATATTTGCTTCAAAATGTAATTTCCAAATTAAATCAGGTGCCCAACTTCCACATTTGTTGTATCAAGTGGGCAGTTACAAAGAGACAAAAGTATTTTGGTACACAGAAGAAAGTATAATCTACAGATGATGTGTCTCACCAATACAAGAATATCCTTGCAAAAAATACATATGGGGCGGGGACAGAAAACCACTGGTACTTTTAATATCGAAAAAGAACCTCTGCAGTTTCATTTTATTGATGAGTAATTCTCTATTCATAAAGTTCCAGTGTAAGTATCATCATCTTTACAAAGAACTAGGAACCACAGTTATAATTAGTAATATAATCCCCCTTTCAGATCTTTAGGTCTTGTTCCATTTTCATCATTCTCAACTTCAGCTTCCTAAGAAGAGGCATTATTATTTGAGAAACCCTGTGATAATCAGGGGCTGATCGTAAGAAAGCAGAACACTGATGATCTCAAATTTGATCAGGATCATGACAGTAACAGAAAGAGATGAGAACTGCACATTTAACAGATGTTAAATTCAGTATATGAATGTGACAGTGACTATTTAGTTACATTTTACATCTAAACAACTATTTGCAGTGGAAGAGTGAGAATAGTGGAAAAAAAAATAAAAAGACAGGAGGCAGGTTTGGAAGCTCAGGCAACAAAAAACACTTTTGAACAAAAATACAGTTCCACTGGGAGCAAAGTACTTAAACAACCACACTAAATGGTACTTCCTTACTAGAGCACATTCAGAAAGTATACACAAGCGTTTCAAGCCATCTCCTTTCAAATCAATTAGCCTGATTTTTTTAAAAAACTTTTCACTCTTACAGCCTTCTTACATTAACAGAAACAGTCGAGAAAAGGAAGTAACAACTCTGCCACCACATACCTAGAGAGTCTTGCCAGACATCAAACACCAAGAGCACAAATTCTCTTCTTACACTTGTGTAAAGAAAACTCCCAAGTGACATCTACTGTAAACATCATTCTCTGGTCATCTGGACTGCAGACTTCAAGGGTGCCAAACATGATGCTGGATATACTCCTCCCTTGTGTGCTGATTACCTACGTTAACTGTCATACCTTACACATGTTATTTTAACAGTTACTTTGACTTCGTGGGCAACCAAGACATAATCACTATCCAATTACTTTGCACAATTAACATTAGAAATAATTTCCCAAAACTATACTTTGTAAATATTTTTAACTCTGATTTAAAAAAATCCGGGCAATTTCATTCCAAATGGGAAAATAAATATATGATTACATATATGTATATATTTTATGCATCCTCTTAAACACATTTACATTTTAAAAGCTCTTTAAGCTCTGTATTGGTTTACCTATTATGTTTTTGTCAAAAGTATTCATGTTTAGTTTATATATTCTTAAATTATAAGTCTCATATCTGCATGTTGAAACTTTTTTTCCTCATAACGCAAAACAGTTCCTTTAAATTACCTTGGGCTTTTCAGAGAAGATGTTGAGATTGTTCAACCTCTCTACCTTCCTCCTTCACAGCGTAAAACTCATCAA
Source organism: Athene cunicularia (assembly GCF_003259725.1). NCBI lineage: Eukaryota > Metazoa > Chordata > Aves > Strigiformes > Strigidae > Athene > Athene cunicularia. The sequence continues at coordinate 85,893,184 of NW_020799097.1, forward strand.
TGTGTGGAAGAAGAGCGAGAGTGTGGAGGGGCAGTGTCACTATATTCAAAGCATGAAAGAGCAGACACGACAGCGTGGCTGTCACCATCTTGAACAGGAGTAATCTCAGCAGCCTGAGCCAATTGCCGCGTTACCTGTGGAAAGAGGTAGTCTTTCCACTGATTCAGCTCAGGTTGAATACAAGTTGAAACAAGTTAACTGAAGTCAGCTGTTTCTCAGGAAATTAGGGGAAGTTACACTGTCATGCTATTGTATAAAAACATGGAAGTAAACCTTCTGTCAAAAAGCTCTATTAACTAGGTTTTGAAATTTGACTTGGAACTTGCAGTCTGGCAGAGGATTCACCTCATACCAGAGATGTCTGTAGGAAGAACCACCCAAATGTAATCATATTTAAAAATTTTTTTTAATATATATCTATTGCTTTATATATATATGTATGTGTGTGTACGTATATACACAATCACTTCACACCTGCTAAGATAAGACGTTATGCAGACCATTTTCTCTCCCCTGATGCAGGGACTATCCAGGTCATTTCTTGCAATTGCTCCTTCTGACAATCACTTTTCTGCAACAGTTCCAGGCAAGTGAATGAGAACAGAGAGGCTCTTTCTTACACTCCAAACATTACCTTGTTTAAGCTCAAAGGGCAACTGAGTACGATGCAGCCACTCACTCCCCCCTTTTCCCCCAGTGCTGGGAAGGAAAAAAGCAAAAGCCCAGGAAATTGAGATAAGGACAGGGAGGGATGATCTCATCCATTTCAGCACAGGCAAAAGACAGGCTCGTTAAGGGAAGAAAGAAAGAACATGAAATTTAATCGGGACACTAACACCACCACCACATAACAGACAGAATAGGACTGTGGGAAGCATTACCACATCTTGAAAACACCTTCCCCCATCCCTCCCTTCTTCCCAGGCTCAGCTTTGCTCCTGCTATCTCTACCTCCCCCCGCCTCAGCAGCACAGGGGGCAGGAATGGGGAGGTGCAGTCAGTCCTGCCTCTTCTTCTACATCA